>NC_041390.1:427194960-427255658 GCF_002162155.2 Triticum dicoccoides
GGTCCTGGTGGCCGGATCCGCGACGCGGCGGGGCAGACGGGGTCCTGGAGGCGCTCGGGCAGAGGTGGGGATGGCCATGATGCTGGAGCCTTGTCGGTTCTCTCACACGACGCAGAGCCAGGAGGCGGCATCGCTATAAGGAGAATAGAGAGAGGGAAAGAGAAGTGAGTGGAGGAGGAGACCGAAGGAAGGATAAGGGCATGTTGTGGTTGGTGGATCGGGAGGGGATGGACCCCAAGGAAGAGGATCGGTGGTGGCTGGTCCGGTTGGAAAAATCGAGGGAGGATTTGAATAGGGGAAGAACCCAAGGTGGGAGGAGACAAGAGAAGTGGCGGCGGCAGCTAGGAGGATCCCTAGAAATTAGGGATTCAGTCTCGGGTTAGGCTAATATATATAGCGAGTTGGTTAGGTTAGGGGCTATCTCGTCCCTCCGATTAAAATCGGACGGTCAGGAAAAATAGGCTAGATAGTCCAAATAAGAAAACGATGATGTTTTATAGATGTTTGGGGATGATCCGGACCCAACGGTAACGAAAGTCCGGTTCGGGTTCAGGGAAGTTTCGGACACGGGCAAGGGGTCGATGCACTATGCAAAGAGGGGTTAGGCGAACGAGGTCAAGTGTGTGGTTGGACTGAGAAGAGGGAGGGGGAATGCAACCCGGCAACCGTTTCCGGAGACCGAAATCGTCCGACATTTGACCGACTATAATGCCGCTATAGATAACCATTGGGGCATCAAACGGACTCCGAATGCGATGAAACTTGGCAGGCGACCTACTAACAACAAAACAACATCGCACACCAACTTTCATCCCTTCTAAGAACATTTTCCGGCCACTTATAAAATACTATTCCGGAGGTGCCGCGGGCGCGTGCGAGTGTGGCTGGGCTCAAAACGGACGATGGATGGAACTGGAGGAACCCGGGCGGATGCAAGTTTTTAAAACATGATGATGCAATGCGGATGATGGCATGGCAAGATGCAACACGCAAGCGGAAGACAAGGCAACAACAGCGAATAACTGGAAGACACCTGGCGCAAAGCTCCTGGGGCGTTACACAGCAGCCTGAACCTGCTCTATCAGGATACAGTGTGCAAAATGGGTATCGACCCCTCGAGGATCAAACCCAAAAAGACCACCTTTAAAGGTGTCATACCAGGTGTAGAGGCCTGTTGCACGGGCTTAATCACACTGGAAGTGTTCTTCGGATCTCTGGACAACTTCCGAAGCGAGGAGTTGATCTTCGATATCATCCCCTTCTGCAGTGGCTACCACACACTGCTTGGACGAACCACATTCTTCAGATTCAATGCGGTACCGCATTATGTATACATCAAGCTCAAAATGCCAGGACCTCGTGGGGTTATAACAGTTAATGGAAATACAGAACGCTCGTTCCGTACGGAGGAGCACACAGCGGCCCTCGCTACAAAAGTACAAAGGAGCCTTCTGAGGAAAACCACCAATTCGGCGATAAAGCCCCCGCACACCTTCAAGCGAGTCCGGAGTACCCTGCAACAGGATCGCCCGGCACGTTCAGAGCTCGCCTAGCAATTCGGCCTCCGTCCTAGTCCCATTCAAGCGGCGAAATTTTCACCATGCGTACATAATTACGCACTCAAAATACCATGGGCATAGGCGGAGGCACGGCTATGGTACGACCCACAATGCGACTCAACCGCCTCAGGACCCGTATATCTTTACCATTTTCTTCCTTTCAGGACCCTATTCTCTGAAGGCCCTCTCTGATACCCTGATTATCGGACCCATCACGGGAAGGGAACACCAAGGAAGCAAGAAGCTTTGACATACAAGGGAATCCCCAGGTGGTCTCTGATAACGATCACTATACCTGTTTTACATACCCACACGCAGCTTGCCCTTGGATAGGATATGTCAAATAGTCTTATTTTTGCTTATTGCACTACTTGTATACATACGCTTTGACGTATCATTTAAATAACAATGTACAGGGTTAGCTTATTATTGCATTTCTTCATCCCTTTTCCCTGTCTGCTTATTTACGACAAGTTGCAACCGTAAAGTCTGGTACGTCCAGTGCGCCAAGGGCTTCAGTGTACCCCATAACACGGCAAGAAAAGTCCGAACACTTTCGACAGTGTGGCACCCCGAACTTATTGCATTATATGCATCAGCTATGAATCATGTCTTGGGTCAATAGTTGGGTTTGCCCGGCTCCCATGTTTTGGTACCTTACGTTCCGTTAGATCGGCTAAGGTAGCACTAGGAGAACTGCTGCGATTGTGTCCCGGTTCTTCTGGACGAGCACCTCAGTAGAGAAAGCCGAAAACTGACTGTCATGATGCGGCGAGAGCTGGTCGCTGTTCAAGATTTTTTCCGCTTCGGGCGAGGAACCGGCCTTGTCCGATTTAGGCGTATATAGCGCCCCAAGTTAGGCCTTCCGAATACTAGGGGCTTCGCCAAAATTTAAAATGGTAGAATTCTATGGCTAAGTGAGAGTGATAAAGCTTTATAGTACGATTGCCTTGTTCGCTGCGCTAAACACCTCCTTAAAGGACCAATTTTTTTGGATAAAGAGTGTTTAAGATTTATCCCGAACACCTGAGTACTAGTTACATGGGGGCAGAAGCCGACGATTGGCCAACTCTCATATTTTATAAACGGCCGCATAGAAGGTAATATTTTAAATTGACAAGCGTTATATAGCGCACATGAACTCGTTTTCATATTACATGATCACATGAGTACATTCATTCAAATATTACATCCTTAGCACATTCCTCCGCCACAAGGCGGGCACCCTTCAGGACACTCTCATAATACTTTTCGGGGTGGCGATGCTCCTTGCCCTCCGGTGGCCCCTCCTTCACCAGCTTTTCGGCATCCATCTTCGCCTAGTGCACTTTCGCACAAGCAAAGGCCCTGCATGCACCTTTAATGTAGACGGACCGCTTTATGACTTCAAACCGTGGGCACGCATTCACAAGCCGCTTTACCAGGCCGAAGTGGCTGCCGGGCAGGGGCTCACCAGGCCACATCCGGACTATGAGACCCTTCATGGCCTATTCGGCCGCCTGTTGAAGCTCGACCAGTTGCTTCAGCTGGTCGCTCAAGGGCATCGGATGTTCGGTCCCAGTATATTGAGACCAGAACAACTTGTCCGTCGAGCTCACTTCCTCGGCCCGATAGAACTCCGCGGCATCCGATACGCTGCTTGGTAAATCTGCGAACGCTCCTGGAGAGCTCTGAATTCGGGTAAGTAAATGGAAAGTTTCCTTCACATGCTTGCTTTGCATAATGAATTCCTTGCCCGCCGCTATCTTCTTGACCGCCTGAATCTCCTGGAGGGCCTTTTGGGCTTCGGCCTTGGCATTTTGTGCGTTCTCGAGGGCCTTCGCAAGCTTGTACCCCCGCGTCATAGAGTAACGCTCCAAGGACTCGTATTTCTTGACAAAATCCTGGACCTCTTGCTGAACCTCGCCGACTCGGGCCTCTTTCTTCTCGCGCTCGATGCGCTTCTTGGCCGCTCAGTCTTCGGCCTCGGACAATGCCTTCTTCAGGGCTGCCACTTCGGTCGTGGCCCCTAGCAAAATTCATGATGATCCTATGATTTAATAACCACTTTTTTCTTTATCAATCTACAGACGGGGTATCACTTACCTTTGTTATCTTCGAGCTGCCTCTTGGTAAGGCCGAGCTCTTCCTCGGACTGCTCAAGGTCCCGCTTCAGTCCGGAGACCTCCGCAGTACGAGCAGCAGCGGCCAGCAGCGAAGCCTGCTTATTCACATCGACATATTCTGATTAGACTCATGTGATTGTTATTTGATCCTCTATTCAGCCTTTCTTTGCGAACACCAAACAGAGCATCAGGGGCTACTATCTATGCTGTGGTATTTTCTCATAATTTGATTACTTACCTCAAAGCCTGTTAGGAGGCTGGCACAGGCTTCGGTCAATCCGCTTTTGGCGGACCGAACCTTCTCGACCACTGCACTCATGATGGTGCGGTGCTCTTCGTCAATGGAAGTTGTCTGATGCCTCTGGATGGACAAAGGCCATCGGCATAGACGGCTCGCCCCCCTTAGCGAGGGTTTGCCTTACAGAATCCGGAACCACTAGAGGTTTCGGCGTAGTATCCGGCTGGGGGCCAAACTTGTTGTGGCCCCCGTCATTAGAACCCATGGGAGTCTTACCCCCCATGCGCCCGGCACCTGGGATGTCGCCTTGGGGCGCCTCCATAATTATCTCCCCTTGGTCCGGTGCCCTTTGAGACAACACATCGATGTCGTCCGTGGGACGGGGGGAGGTGGCTGTCGGGAGTGAATCGTTGTTCATCGCCGACTGGCCCAAAGACTCATCCGAAGAGGATTCGTCGATGTGGGCTTTGGATGGACTGCATTATCATGTTTGGCATGATAAGAAGCAATAAAACAAAACATACCAGAACTATTATAGTATCCGGATACTTACGACCTCGCCAGGGGATTGTCCCTGGGCAACCACTCCTCGTCGCTGTAAGCGGCTATTGTGGAGTGGTCCGGAAGGAGGGTCCTTCCCTTCTTGGACCCTTCGGCCTCCCCGGATGGGGCGCCCTTCCTTTTCTTATCCCCCCGGTTGGGGGGAGAACTTTCCTCTTCCTCCTCCTCGTTTTCGTGGGAGGAGTGCGCCTCGGTGTTTTCGGACGATGAGTCTGATACAACCTTGCGCCGGAGACCTTTCCTGGTCCCCGCAGCCTTCTTCTTGTCCTTCTTCTCCGGCGCCTCATAGGGCACTGGAACCAGCATCTCCGTTAAGAGAGCCTTTGCTGGATCTTCGGGCAGTGGGGCCGGATAGTCGAACCGCTCCGCTGTCGCTACCCAGTCCTGTTAAAATGGCATGGAGGCTCAGATCCCTCAAATTATTATACTGGGGAAAGGAACATCTTGTGAGATATAAAGAGCTTACCGGATTGGCAGGACACTTTGCGCTAAGTCCGCGATCCTCCGTAAGGGGAGGAGGAACCTCGACGGCCTTGAACAACACCTTCCAGACGTCTTTGTGCATCGTGTCGAAAAGCTATCGCAGCGTCTGGTGCTTGGCTGGGTCGAACTCCCACATATTGAATGCCGTCTTTGACACGGAAGGATCCGGCGGAAGAGCATGACCTGGACCATGTTGACAAGCTTCATTTTCTTGCTTATCAAATTTTTAACACAACTCTGGAGTCCGGTCAGCTCCACGATGAACCCCAGGATAGGCCCTTCTCTTTCCAGGAGGCGAGCTGCGTGGGGATGCCGGATCAAAATTCGGGGCCGCCACCCAGTTGGTGTCACGCGGCTCGGTGATGTAGAACCACCCCGATTGCCAGCCCTTCATGGTCTCCACATAGGAGCCTTCGAGCCAGGTGACGTTGGGCATTTTTCCCACCATGGCGCCTCCGCACTCCGCTTACTGGCCTACCACCACCTTCGGTTTCATGTTGAAGGTCTTCAGCCACAGGTGGAAATGGGGCTTGATGCGGAGGAAGGCCTCGCACACGACGATAAACGCCGAGATGCTGAGGATGAAATTGGGGGCCAGATCAGGGAAGTCCAGCCCACAGTAGAACATGAGCCCATGGACAAATGGGTGGAGGGAAAATCTCAGCCCGCGGACAAAGTGGGTGAGGAATACAACCCTCTCATCGGGTTCTGGAGTAGGGACGATCTGCCCCGCGTTTGGGAGCCGGTGCACGATATCTGCGGCCAGGTATCCGGCTTCCTGGAGCTTCGTAATGTTCTCCTCCGTAAAGAGGAGACCATCCACTTGCCTCCTGTTCCGGACATGTTCGGAATGGCTTTGTGGAGAAGACGAGAACTTGGGCGCTGGAGCTCGAGTGTGCGAGAATGGATGGGTAGGGGAAGAAGAACGCGTGGGTGAAAAAGAGGAACCCTTGTCCCTTTATAAAGGCGATAGAAACTGTGCGCCTCCCAACTTGCCCCATAAAATCGCTTATTCCCCAAGCACCGCGATTGATGGCACAGTTGGGTTACCCATATCCGTATTGATGAGAATCCCGTGATAAGGGGAACAAGATCTCTGCTTTGATAATACATGCCAATAAAACCGCCTCACAGCACGTGCAGTGGCAGGTAGGCAAAAACGGTTCGTAATGACCAGGCCATGGCAGGACGTCACCTTATGAAAAGTTGGTAGCAGATTAGATTTGTGGAATAATATAATTTCTACGGTGGTATGTGGAATTTTTTTTGCAGAGCCGGACACAATCCTTGTGTTCAAAATATTCTATGGAGTGTTCGGAGAAGGAACCCACCTTGCAATGCCGAAGACAATCTGCGCGCCGGACTCATTGTCATTGAAGCCTGGTTCAGGGGCTACTGAGGGAGTCCTGGATTAGGGGGTCCTCGGACAGCCGGACTATATACTTTTGTCGGACTGTTGGACTATGAAGATACAAGATTGAAGACTTCGTCCCGTGTCCGGGTGGGACTCTCCTTTGTGTGGAAGACAAGCTTGGCGATTTGGATATGTAGATCTCCTTCTCTGTATCCGACTCTGTGTAACCCTAGCCCCCTCCGGTGTCTATATAAACCAGAGGGTTTAGTCCGTAGGACAAGAACAATCATAATCATAGGCTAGCTTCTAGGGTTTAGCCTCTATGATCTCGTGGTAGATCAACTCTTGTAATACTCATATCATGAAGATCAATCAAGCAGGAAGTAGGGTATTACCTCCATCGAGAGGGCCCGAACCTGGGTAAACATTGTGTCCCCCGCCTCCTGTTACCATCAGCCTTAGACGCACAGTTCAGGACCCCCTACCCTAGATCCGCCGGTTTTCACACCGACACCCCCCGGCAAATCACATTGCTGGGGAGGAGATGCGGATGCAGATGATGGTGTTGTCGCATGAAGAAGATGGTGCGGGCGGCGATCTGCCGGAGTCAGAGTCATCGCTCCCCCGCCTGCTGCCGTCGTCATCACCGTCGCTGTCCTCCTCGTCGCTTTCGCTCAAGGAGGATCTTTCATTGTCGGTCGAGCTCTCCATGCAGCACCCTAAGCGACCCCCCGAGAGCCCGAAGATCTTGACGGAGAGCAGGCCGTTCTCCATTAATTTGAACTAGAGAACGTGCCCCTCCTAGAAGCCTTGAGCATGGGTGAAGGTCTTCCAGCCGCGATGAAGGTACATTACATGAGGGGCAGGGAAGTCGACATCAACCCTCATACCTCCGTTCCAGCAGCCACTCATGTGCAGCCTCAGAGCGCGTGGTTGTTCGAACTCCATCTCTCGTGCAAAGGGGGTTGGAAGGCGAAGATGACCACACACTGGCTTGTACGGCCTAATGAAGAACTCCCGAGGTTGGTCCCCGACATGGCCTTCCATTGGGGGAGGAGCCGCCAGTGGGGGCGCTGCCAAGGCACCGCCCCACCCTCCTCCTCCTTGAGAACCTCGGCGACCTCGACCTCGTCCCCTTCCTCCTCCCCTCGCGGCGGGTTCCGCCACAGCAGGATCCGGAGGAGGAGGGACACGCTGTCGAGTAGAAGCCCTCATCGCCACCGCCGCACCCTCACGCTCTCACCATGGTTGGAAGGGAAGGGTTGTGCAGAAGAAGAAGGAGAAGAAGTGTGTGCAGAAAGGCACCACCCCTGCCCCTTTTATAGGGGGACGGGGAGGGGGGGCTGGCTCCTCATACAGGGAATGGCTGCCCCACTTCTCCAATATGGCCTTTGTGCACCCTCTGTGGCTCTAAGAATCAAGGCCAGCCCTCTACTATAACCAGCAGCGCTTGGTTTTCGGCCATGTCACTCCTCTGCGTACCCTCCATATCCACCACCTACTACACCCAATGCATGTGGAGCACATGGCAGGTGTGTGCGAAACAGGAGGCGAGTGGGATGGCAGTTTCTGCCCCATGATCATGGGGCGAGAAAAATCCGCAGGCCACGATCGAAGTTCTTCTACAGCTTAGCGCACGACACGCGGGGGAAACAGAAACTGGCACGGAATCAAGAATAATGAAGAAACAAAGAAGACCTCAAGAGACTAGCCTCTTCAGCAACCTCGCTAGTGCACTTATTAGGCCCTACCCCGATTATGCTTGGCAGTGCGTTCGGGGCAGGCCCGGGGGCTTCTGTCGGTGCAACAAACCCTGGGTCTGTTGCCCAGACTGTGCACAGGCACGGGAACAAGATCGAAGCACTAGCCCAAGTCAAAGTACAAGAGACCAAGAGATTTGAAGGACCAACATGCAGATCAGAGGGACCAAGACAAAGCCAGAAAAACAAGGGGTCGTCAAGAGAAGGGCCTCCCTTGCCGGGCAGGCGAGCCCGGCAAGGGGAAAGGACACACTTAGAAGCGGACAACCAAGGCGTACCGGCAGGGCCTATCGGGACACACAGAGGCAAAACCAGCTCACCAACCACTCCACCACGACCCACGTCGTCGATCAGTGCGGTGTCAAGCCTCAGAATGATTAAGTGGCAGCCATTCGCCACATGGAAGCCATTTTCTACAGGAGGAACCCACAGATGACACCCGTCTTGCGACGTGTCAAGCAAGTAGGCGTGAAGCTGGCAACATAGCCCGACAAGCCTTGTCGGGCAACCAATGATGTGACGTTGAGCGGTGCATTTAATGTGCCCTGTCAGCCCACAGAGTTAGGTATGATAGCACTGTTTGCTATGTTATCACTTCATAATTACTACTTTGCCATTGTGGTAACCCCTTGATATATAAAAGGAGGCCCATGGCAACCGTAGAAAGGGTTAGAAGGTTGGATAACTCACGCCCCCATACACGCGTAGTCGCTGCTGCCCTGAGGCAACCCTTGCCGGGCAAGTGTACAACGCTCCGCCACCACCTTTCCACCATCAATCCACCAAAGCAGGAGTAGGGTTTTACGCCTCATGGTGGTCTGAACCTGGGTAAAACTGCCTGTGTGATCTTTGTCGTGCTTCCCCACGCTCGTCTGCTCTTTGTGCAACGCGACGTCCCCCCGCCGAACCAGCAAGGGACCTCTTGGTCCCATAGGTGGTTGTGGTTTCCCGTGACACTTAGATGGTTGGTTCTCCTTGAATATTACCTTGCGGTGCCTTGTGCATCCCCAAGCTTAGGCTCTTGCCACTCCTTATTCTGTAGTCCATCAAAACTTTACCCAAAACTTGAAAACTTCACAACACAAAACTCAACAAAAACCTCGTAAGATCCATTAGTGAAGCAAACCAAATAACCACTTTTAGGTACTATTGTAAACTCATTCCAATTTTACATTGGTGTTATATCTACTGTATTCTAGCTTCTCCATGGTTCATAACCCCCGATACTAGCCATAGATTCATCAAAATAATAACACAACACAATGAAAACAGAATCTATCAAAAACAGAACAGTCTACAGTAATCTGAAATCTAGCCATACTTCTGTAACTCCAAAAATTCTGAAAAATTAGGAAAGCATATGAAATTTGTATATTAATCTTGTGTTAAAAATTGAGATCAAAATAATGCTTCTGTGATTTTCTTAAAATTCCAACGATGAGTGCAAAAGTTTCTATTTTTCAGCAAGATCAAATCAACTATCACCGTAGATCACCCCAAAGGTCTTACTTGGATCAAATACTAATTAAAACACTAAAACACAATTACTATAGAAGTAATATTGTGGAAACTCATAAAAAGAGAAATAAAAAGTATTGGGTTGTCTCCCAACAAGAGCTTTTCTTTAAAGCCTTTTAGCTAGGCGTTGATAATTTTAATGATGCTCACATGGAAGACAAAAAAATGAAGCACAAAGAGAGCATCATATAGCATGTGAAAAACAAGTTTAAGTCTAACATACTTCCTATGCATAGGCATTTTATAGGGAAAAGATTTAACAAGACAAGCAAAATCGAGCATATGAAAGGAAGCAGAAAGAAACAATAGCAATCTTAAGATAACGAGAGGTAATTTAGTAATATGAAAATTTCTACAACCATATTTTCCTCTCTCATAATAATTGCACGTGGGATCATATTCAAATTCAACAATATAGCTATCACATAACATATTTTCTAATTGCTCCACATGCATGCAAATTTGACACTCTTCCAATATAGTGGGATTAACATCATCTAAAGTCATGACCTCTCCAGTCCCACTTTTATCAAAAATTTCATAAGATTGGTCATAATCCAAAGTAGTGGGATCATTATTACCTAGAATTCACACTCTTCCAAACCCACTTTTAATATTTTTGAAAACATATTCATTATGAGTCTTAAATAAATTTTCAAGATCATAAGAAGCATTATCACCCCAATCAAGATCATTGCAGTAAGTAGTGGACATAGCAAAAATAAGCATCCCCAAGCTTGGGGCTTTGCATATTATTAGCATAATTGAAATTAATAGAATTTATAATAACATCATTGCAATCATGCTTTTCATTCAAGGAGCTATCATCAATCACTTCATAAATTTCTTCTTCTAACACTTCATCACAATTTCCAGATTCACGAATTTCAAGCAAAACTTCATAAAAAATAATCTAGTGCACACAACTCACAAGCAATTGGTTCATCATAATTGGATCTCTTTAAAAGATTAGCAAGTGGATGAGGATCCATAACCTTTTTGTTTCTGATTTGGAATAAGTATGCAATTATGCCAAGAGAACAAGAAAACAACTCAAGTAAGACATAAAGGCAAAACAAAAAGGGAGGCAAATAAAAAGGAAAATATTTTTGTGTTTTTCTAAAAACAGTTTAGAAGTGGGGGAGAGGAAAACGAGAGGCAAATGGCAAATAATGTAAGTGCAAGAGATGAGAGTTTATGATAGGTACTTGGTAGGCTTGATGTAGAACCTCCCCGGCAACGGCACCAGAAATTCTTCCTACTACTTATTGAGCTTGCGTTGATTTTTCCCTTTAAGAGGAAAGGGTGATACAACAAAGTAGAGATAAGTATTTCCCTGAGTTAAAAACCAAGGTATAAATCAAGTAGGAGGTACAAGCAAGTCCCCGATAGATGCACCTGCACAAACTAACAAACACTTGCACACACAACACGAAAAAGGGGTTGTCAATCCCTTCCCGGTCACTAGCAAGAGTGAGATCTGATAGAGATAGATATAAAAGATAAGTAAAAGGAAAAATAACGTAAATATAAATAAATTGCAGCAAGGTATTTTTGGGTTTTTTATTTCGTAGATCTGAAACCCGGGGGCCATAGTTCTCACTAGAGGCTTCTCTCTTGAAAGAACACATACAGTGGGCAAACAAATTACTGTTGAGCAATTGATAGAAAAGCATGAAGTTATGACGATATCTAAGGCAATGGTCATGAATATAGGCATCACATCTTTGAAAAGTAGACCGACTCCTGCCTGCATCTACTGCTATTACTCCACACATCGACCGCTATCCAACATGCATCTAGTGTATTAAGTTATCAAGAACGGAGTAATGCCTTAAGCAAGATAACATGATGCAGATGGATAGATTCAATCAATATGGTAAAACCCCATCTTTTTATCCTTAATGGCAACAATACAACACGGGTACAATGACGTCCTAAACAAATGGTTTTAACCCCTTTCCGCGATGGCATTTGGAACCGTCGCCAAGTGAGTGTGTGCGATAGGGTGTCCTTCCCACATGACCCAGAAATCATCGGGGATAGGCCCTCCTGGGACCCAGGCTGGGGCCGTGTGCGATCGGGCGAGGCATCGAAACCTAATCATTTCCATAGGTATGTACATCCCACACGGTAATCCTAGAAAATCATTTCCGTAGGTATGTACATCCCACACGATGAATCCTAGAAAATCATTTCCGTAGGTATGTACATCCCACAAGGTGTATCCTAGAAAATCATTTCCGTAGGTATGTATATCCCACACGGTGAATCCTAGAAAAACATTTCCATAGGTATGTATATCACACACAGTTCTTTATGCGGAAATGTTTGTGCAAGGTGGCCTAACGCAAACCGTTCGCTGCCGGAAGCCATGTGTGATTGTTAGTTGATCGAACACGCCTACTTTCTAGAAAACCGTGCGGGTTGTCTGAGTTCATTGCCCACGGTGCTGTCGGAGTAACTGTTTGGAATAGAAAGCACCAATAAGCAGGGTAATTAGCCTATTATTGATAATCCTTATACTAATCAAACTGATATTTCTTATAAAACATGCCAGATACTTCATATACATATAAAAGCAACCAAGATTTCATAATCGAATTACATCAGATAGCTTTGGCACTCAGTTATGCCATTACACAACAGCACCAAGTTTCACATGCATCATCAAAAACCTTTGGAAAGTAGCATCATACATGGTAAATAGACATATGAATATCATCTGGGAAACTGCAGAAGCGGAAGGCAAATATTGAGCCTTCAGTGATGTTGAATGTCCTTACAACTTTAGGCCAGTGGCTATGGATAATTGCCTGTCCAACCTTCATCCTCTTCAGCAAGACTTCAATATTGTATCGTGGGTGTTGAATGAATACCTTCCTCGCCTCTTGGCCATGCAGGTGGTTTGAGAGGTAATCATCGGTGAACTGCTTTGAAAAGTACTGAAAACAAAGCTATGCATAAATCGCTGTTGTAAATTTTGAAATGGCACAAGGGGTAAAAACAAGGTAAAAGAGTTGGTACCATCCTATAGTTGACTGATTTCTTTTTCATTGTGCAAACAAAGATCTTGTTATTATTCGTCGCAAGTTTCTTCGTCCTAACAATATTTTTGAGTTTCTTGACTTGACTGATATTCATGGACATCTCATTTCCCCATATGAAAAATGTGTCGAACAGTGGGTCTAAGCCTCTCACAGCAGGACCTACATGTGCAAGACCAAATTGTAAGAAACCTAAATATTAGAATGATTCCTGCAACTGGACAATAATGTGCTATTAGCCAAAGGAACCTGCTTGAACAAACCTCGATGGTAAACCGCATTGTCTCCCATTGTTTCCTCGCAACACACATAAGGAAGCTCTTGATCAGGTTAACTGAGAGTTTCCATACAATCAGTAGAATATGTATTGTGTACAACCAAATTCGATTGGTGTCACATGCATAACAATACAAAATTGTACCCACAGCAAATGAAAATCAAATTGCAGAACTGAACCAAATAGTTAAATGGACAGCAGACCAAATGAACCAAAATAGTTAACTGAGCACAACATTTTAGAATAGAAACATGTAATAGAAGATAAGACAGTTAACAAAACAAAGAATAATTGAGAATAGTACTACAGAATGTAGCAATTGTTGGACCAAAGTGTTAACTGAACATTACATTTGGGAGGACCAAACTGTTAACTGAACATCATATTGCATATTAACATTACAGAGGACAAATCACTAGAAGGCACTAGCGGTGGCCTCGAGAAAACATCACAAACTGTATTTTAAAGTAGACAACCGCGTGGCGGTGTCGAAGGTGGCCTCGAAGACGAGGTGCTCCTCCAAAGATCTGGTAGTTGATACGTCCCCGTCGTATCTACTTTTCCAAACACTTTTGCCCTTGTTTTGGACTCTAACTAACATGATTTGAATGGAACTAACCTGGACCGGCGCTGTTTTCAGCAGAATTGCCATGGTGTTATTTTTGTGTAGAAATAAAAGTTCTCGGAATTACCTGAAAATCAACGCAGAATTATTTTGGAATATATAAAAAATACCGGAATAAAGATCCACGTCAGGGGGGCCACCACCTATCCACGAGGGTGGGGGCGCGCCCTACCCCTCTAGGCACGCCGCCCTGCCTCGTGGGCCCCCTGATGCTCCACCGAGTTCAACCTTGACTCCATATATTCACTTTTGGGGAGAAAAAAATCAGGGAGAAGGATTCATCGCGTTTTAGGATACGAAGCCGCCGCCAAACCGTAAACTCTCTCGCTAGGGCTGATCTGGAGGCCGTTCGGGGCTCCGGAGAGGGGAATTTGTCGCCATCATCATCATCAACCTTCCTCCATCACCAATTTCAAGATGCTCACCGCCGTGTGTGAGTAATTCCATCGTAGGCTTGCTGGACAGTGATAGGTTGGATGAGATTTATCATGTAATCGAGTTAGTTTTGTTAGAGTTTGATCCCTAGTATCCGCTATGTTTTGAGATTGATGTTGCTATGACTTTGCTATGCTTAATGCTTGTCACTAGGGCCCGAGTGCCATGATTTCAGATCTGAACCTATTATGTTTTCATCAATATATGAGAGTTCTTGACACTATCTTGCAAGTCTATAGTCACCTACTATTTGTTAAGATCCGGGAACCCCGAAGTGACAATAATTGGGACCACTCACGGTAATGACCGTAGTTGTAACATCCCAAATTTTCAATTTGGAATGTTATACATAGATCATCAATGCATATCATATTTTACTGCATTTCGTTTCGCGATCCTCGAAATCCTAAGCAACTCAAGGACCCTCTGAGAGAGTTGGGGATTCCATTGCTTTCATATTTGAATTTTATCAAATATTGAAACGAGGATTTTGGTTTTAATTATTTTTCTCTCCGAAAATATTTCATATTAAAATATATGAGAGGAGATAATATGACTTCTCCAAAATAATTGAAATATTGGAGGAAAAATACTAAAATCAAATATTTGATTTTATTCAGATTTTATTGCCATTTTATTTGTATTAGAAAAATTGCATGTTTTTCTAAATTGCATTTTAGGGCCAAAAATGTTCATCTCGTTCTAAATATTTTAAACAGACGGTGAAAATTTGTTTTGGTATTTTTAGATTTTTATTTTATTTTCTAGGATTTATTTAAGTTTCGGCGAAATTATTTCAAAAAAACTCTCAGCGCCCGACTGGGCCGAAGGCAAGCCGAGCCGGCCCACGCTAGCCCCGCGCCTCGTCTCCGACCTGGAGACCGGGAGGCCGCCGCCGCCACGACCCCGAGTCTGGTCGGTACTCCTCCTCCCCGCGCCACTTGCCCCTTCCGCAAGCAGCCCCCCTCCTTAAATAGCCCACCCCGGACCCCTCCACCACCACCCAAGCCGCCAACCCCGCCGCCTGCCTTGCCCCGCCCCGCAGCGCCGCCACCGCCCTTTACCGCTCGCCGTTGCCGCCCGCGCACCCCGCCGCTGCAGCCCCACCTCGCAGGAGCCGCCCGGCCTCACCAGAGCCTCGCCGGAGGTATATGCCACCGCCGTCGCCGTTCTGTTTTATTTTAAAACCGATCCGGTTTTTTTAGAAACCCTAATTTCGTTTTTACAGATCGGTTCGCCGGTTTTTCTCGGTTTAGTTACTTTGCGGACGTTCGTCCGTACGTTCATTTTAACGAACGGTTTTCGCTCGTTAGTTATAGACAACGAACGTTTGTTCGTTAGCCTGTTCGTCAGTTTTCTTTTTCTCGGATTTTTTGCGATTATTTTCAATCGCGATTTCTGATCCGATTTTCGTTTCAGTTTATCTTTTCGGTCGTTTATCGGAATCAGGCGATTCAAGCGCCTAGATCTTCGTCTCGAAACCCTCTTTCTGTTTAATCAACTTGAACAAGATTTTGGTACTGTAAAATTTGACTTTAGTTCAGATTAGTAAATGGATCTTGTTTCTTTCGCAGTTTGAGTTTTGTTGCTCCGTTTGATTTGATTCTTTTTCAAACCGGAGTTCTTAAGTTGAACTTTTTGGTCAATTATTCTTATTTGAGCTTTACCCGTGCTTCTTTGCTTGATTGCTTATGTATGCTTGTTTGTTTGCGATAGAGTTCTCGGAGTGTGAATCATGCTACTACGAGTCCCTAGGTTTTGTGGATCGTCAGCAAGGAAAGTAACACATTGATCATACTCCTTTCATACCCAGTTTTTATGCATTAGTTCCAATCCTCAAACATTGCATGATTAGGACGTGATTAACATGTGGGTTGGGAAGTAGTTGATGAGGTAGAACCTATTGCCTTGTTATATTCAAACCTTGGGAATTACACGTTATGCTTATACTGTTGCTATGCTCGTAGACGTGGATTGGTTTGAGAGAGTTCATGACAGATGTGACAGTTATTTTTAATGGTTAACTTAAGGTGGCTACTTTAATAGACATCTGGGTGGATTGATAGGGGCACCCTGGAGCACCCAGTGATTTGTCCGGGCACCTGGAGAACCCAGTGCTTGCCCAAGGGGATCCCGGAGGACCCGTGTGATCACCCTATGGATTGCCACCCAGGCTCAAAGGGATCATAACATTATTTCATGCTAGAAACTTATGTGTGCAGCCACAAGCTATTATGGGCTCTAGCATAGTTGAGTAAGTTGTGTGAAGCTCTTGAAGAGGTAGACTAGCAGGTAGTGGGTTGTAGGTGGTCTAGTCTATCCGGAGTAGATAGTTAATGCTTCTGAAAGACTGAGTCTCGGTCATCCGTTTCTCAAACGCCATGTAGTGCGAGAACTCCAACGGAGGCGATCGAGTCTTGTGGGGAAAAGTGCGCAAACCTCTGCAGAGTGTACAATCTAATCATGGTTGGCCATGTCCCCAGTTATGGACAATCTTTAGTATCTAGTACTTAGAGTATCCTAAGTATCTCATCACTATTAATTAATATTGTTGGGTTGATAATTACTTTAATTGGGATTGAGTTGGAGGAACCTTCTCAATGATGTTTCAACTACCATGATAGTTAAATAAAATCTATTCCTTTGTTGTAGGGAAAAAATGGCTTTTCACAAAAACTATAACCATAGAGCTTTCCACCAGCCAAATAGTGATAGCATTATTCTGTTCTTGCTCTACTGTGTTATATAGCCAGCATATTCCATGTGCTGACCCGTTTTCGGGCTGCAACGTATTATGTTGCAGACTTTTCAGACGAGGAGTAAGGTTCGTTAGGTCTTTGCCGTGTAGCTCAGCTATGCCGTTGGAGTTGATGGACTCACTTTATCTTCCAAGCCTTCCGTTGTTATCGTATTAGATGGCCTTAAGCCATATTTTCTGTAATAAGTTCTCTTTTGAGACATTCGATGTAATAAGTATGTGATTGCTACTCTGTTGTAAATCCTTCGAGTACTGTGTGTGTCAGCATTACCGATCAAGGGATGACACTGAAGCACAGAGACTTGACTGTTTGAGGTCGGGTCGCTTCAAGATGGTACCAGAGCACACGCTGAGTGTAGGACACGACCATTAAGATAAGCCATAGGTCACTCTTCTCTAATCATTTCTAACTACTCTCCTACTTTCTACTCTTTAGGATGGCGGAATTGAAGAACATGTTTGCACAACCGGATGAAGACACACCCTTTGGACGCCACTTGAAGGAAGTCACTAGATACTTGAACATCGGAATACCAAGCTTCACCGGGACATACAACGCCACCTTACCAGAAGAGGAGCGCTAGATGATTCAAGTTCAAGTTCCAGGAAGGACGTTCTCGCCAACCACTAAGCCCATAGAATTTTCTTTTGAAGCACCCACCTGGAATCTAGGGAAGAGCATGGCAGCCCACATTACCATGGGACGCATTGGAGAAGTCTACAACAAGGATCTTAAGGACACTATGTATCAGATATGTGGGCGCCGAGATGAGCAATGGGAGATGATCATCACCAAGAAGGACAGGTCCATTGCAGCTTTCATCCAGGAGTTAAACCAGCACATTCGACGCCAGGAGAATCAGATGTGCGCAGACATGATAGATTTGAAGAAGGCAAAGACAAGGATCATCGAGCTGGAAGAAGAACTCAAGTCTACACGCGATGGATATGAGGAGGAAATTGCAACACTATTGGAGAAGAATGACGACCTGATAAAGAAAATCAGAGTATTCATGGGAGACCCCACGCCGGGAGGAGAGGACGACGATTCCACTTGCCCGGAGAACTACATCATCATCGACGACACCGACTCCGACCCCAGTGATGATGACTTGGAAGACGAAGTTGGAGCAGACATCATGGAGTCTTCCACCGACCAAAATTTCTAAATGACCACCAAATGATAGTAGTATTCCCCCATGTATATAGTAGTATTTGAGCACTTTTACGATAGTTAGATCGATTGTATGCCCTTGCCTGATTGATTGAGTGATATGATTGTGTTTGTCTCATGTGCATATGGGGAGTGTTTTTCTCACTAGACCTCATTCTATTCTATTCTCTTCCCTCTAAATCCTCAGATGCCTCCGAGACGTGACCCCGGATTTACTTTCCCACCGGAGCTCACTCAGTTGATCCAGCAGCAGAATGCCTTGATGCAATTGTTAGTCTAGAACAAAGGCAACAACAACAACAACAGCCCGCCTCCAGTTGACAACTTAGCTCGCTTTCTGAGGTTGCAGCCGCCGGTGTTTTCCAGTAGCACCGAGCCTATAGTTGCTAACGATTGGCTACACCGTATTGGAAGGGAGTTGACCACCGCAGGTTGCACAGATGCTGAGAAGGTGCGCTTTGCTACACATCAATTGGATGGACCAGGAGCCTCATGGTGGGAGAATTACACGACCACTTTCCCCATAGCCAACGTCACTTGGGATCAGTTTCAGCAAGCTTTCCGCACCGCCCATGTCTCAACTGGAGCTATGAATATGAAGAAGCGTGAGTTTCAAAACTTACGCCAGGGGAACCTTACTGTAGCTCAGTACGTGGATGAGTTTAATAAGTTATCCCGCTATGCCCTAGATGATGTGGCCACAGATGCCGCGAAGCAGGAGAAGTTTATGGAAGGGCTGAATGATGAGATGAGCATGCAGTTGATGGTGGCAACATTCAAAAACTACCAGGAGTTTGTAGATAAGGCTCTGATGATTTAAGGGAAGCAACAGCAAATTGAGAACCGTAAGAGGAAGTATGGGCAAGGGAGGTATAACTCAGGAGCTCAGTAGAAGCCTTGCCTAACCCCGAACTCGTGAGGACTTGTTCATAACCATGGAGGTCATAACCACACCGGAGGAAGTTCGCATAACCACAATGGTTCTAAGAATGGGACTGGGAACGGAGAAAACAATAGTCAGAACCGCCCCAATCCAGCCACACCCGCCAAGAGAGATCTAAGTCACATTACTTGCTTTAAGTGCGGGAAGACTGGACACTATGCCACAGAGTGCCCTAAAGCAAAGAATGGAAACGACAATGGGAGCGCTGGGAAGAAGCCCAATCCATTTCAATAAAGGACAAGTGAACCACGTTAACGTGGAGGAGGTTGAAGAGCAGCCAGACACGGTTATAGGTAAGTTTTTGGTTAAGTCATTTACCGCCCTTGTTCTTTTTTATACTGGTGCATCGCATTCATATATATCAAGGGAATTCGTGGATAAGTTTAAACTACCAACCCAAACCCTTAGGACCCCTCTGTTAGTGAGTTCACCTGGAGTAGAGTATATGGCTAGTCGATGGTGCGACCAGATACCCTTAACCATTGGTAGCCATGTTTTTCCCTCCGAACTAATAATCTTGGAGTCACAAGGATTGGATGTGATATTAGGCATGGACTGGATGTCAAAGTATGGAGGAAGCATTGACTGTGCTAGTAAGTCGATCTATCTCACCACCCCGGAGGGAAAAAGGATTAAGTATGTATCTAGGCATGCGCCTAGGAGGAGCCAAGTAAATACCCTCACGGGAGTTGTTTAGGAGGAAGTGTCTGTAGTGAAGGATTACCCGGATGTTTTTCCAGAGGAGTTACCAGGCATGCCACCGGATCGAGACATCGAGTTTTTGATAGAGCTATTGCCAGGTACAGGGCCAATATCAAAGAGACCCTATCGGATGCCCGCAAATGATCTGGAGGAGATTAAGAAACAGATCAAGGAGTTATTGGAGAAAGGTTACATTTGACGGAGTTCATCACCATGGGGAGCCCCAATGCTTTTGGTTGAGAAGAAGGATAAGTCTCTAAGAATGGTTGTTGATTATCGTGCATTGAATGAGGTGACGATCAAGAACAAATACCCACTGCCGATGATCAATGATTTGTTCGACCAACTGCAAAGATCCAAGGTGTTTTCAAAGATTGATCTACGATCAGGATATCACCAGTTAAAAATACGAGAGAAGGATATACCAAAGACAGCATTCACCACATGGTACGGGTTGTATGAATATACGGTCATGTCGTTTGGACTGACTAACGCCCCTGCCTACTTCATGAGCATGATGAACAAAGTGTTCATGGAATATTTGGATAAGTTTGTTGTGGTGTTCATTGATGATATAATGGTATACTCGAAGAATGAGGAGGAGCACAAGGAGCATTTGCGTTTAGTTCTCGAGAAACTCAGGGAACATCAGTTGTATGCCAAGTTTAGCAAATGCGAGTTTTGGTTGAAGGAAGTCGGATTCCTTGGACATGTTATATCAGGAGAAGGTATAGAGGTAGACCCCACCAAGGTTCAGTCAGTCACTGAATGGTTGGCACCCACTTCAGTTAGCGAGATCCGCAGTTTTCTTGGACTCGGCGGATACTACCAAAGATTCATTGAGAATTTTTCCAAGATTGCGAAGCCAATGACGGAGTTATTGAAGAAGGATACTAAATTTAAATGGACGGAAGAATGTGAGGTAAGTTTTCAGGAGTTAAAGAAACATTTGACCACAACCCCAGTGCTGATTTTACCAGATATACGCAAGGATTTCCAAGTGTATTGCGACGCCTCTCACCTAGGACTTGGAAGTGTGCTTATGCAGGACGGAAGAGTTGTTTCGTATGCCTCATGACAACTAAAACCGCACGAATTGAATTATGCCACACATGATTTGGAGTTAGCAACTGTAGTGCATGCGTTAAAGACTTGGAGACATTACCTTATTGGAAACCGTTGTGATGTGTACACGGATCATAAGAGTTTGAAGTACATATTCACATAGAAGGAGCTGAACCTTAGGCAGAGGAGATGGTTGGTGCTTATAAAGGATTATGACATGAAGCTTCACTATCATCCAGGCAAGGCCAATGTCATAGCAGACGCTTTGAGTCAGAAGAGTTATGCTAACACCCTAGTGAGCACAGGATTACCAAAGGAGTTAGAAGAGGATCTTAGGGAACTTCGAGTAGAGATTGTTCCTAGAGGTTTTATTGCAACAATGGAGGTTCAGTCTACATTGTTAGGAAAGATTCGAGAAGCTCAGAAGGATGACAAAGAGATTGCCGAGATAAAAGAGAGAATGAGCAAAGGAAAGGACAAAGGTTTTCATGAGGATGAGCATGACACCTTATGGTTTGAGGACCGTGTTTATGTGCCCAATAACACAGAGATCAGGAAGTTAATACTTCAGGAGGCTCATGACTCACCATACTCGATACATCCCAGAAACACCAAGATGTATGGATTTGAAGGAACATTTCTGGTGGACAGGTATGAAGAAGGATATTGCTGAGTATGTAGCCGTATGTGATGTATATCAGAGGGTGAAGGCAGAACATCAAAAGCCAGTAGGATTGTTAGAGCCTGTGCCGATACCCGAATGGAAGTGGGATAAACTTGGCATGGATTTTATCACCGGATTTCCTAGGACCAAATCAGGATATGATTCTATATGGGTAGTACTTGATCTCTTGACCAAAGTAGCTCACTTTATCCCAGTGAAAACCACCTATACAAGTGCAAAGTTAGCCAAGATATATATGAGCAGGATCGTATGTCTGCATGGAGTTGCGAGGACCATCGTATCAGATAGAGGAACACAGTTTACTTCAAAGTTTTGGCATCAGCTGCACCAAACTTTGGGGGACAAGGTTGGAGTTCAGTACGACATTCCACCCGCAGACAGATGGATATACCGAGAGAGTCAACCAGATTCTGGAGGACATGTTGAGGGCCTGTGCGCTAGATTATGGATCTAGTTGGGATGACAATTTTCCCTACGCGGAGTTATCATACAACAATAACTACCAAGCCAGTTTGAAGATGGCACCATTCGAAGCCCTGTATGGACGAAGGTGCAGAACACCATTGATGTGGGATGAAGTCGGAGACCGACAGTTGTTTGGACCAGATTTGATTAAGGAGTCTGAAGAGAAAGTTAAGCTGATCCGATATAGACTGAAGGTAGCTCAGTCCAGGCAGAAGAGTTATGCAGATTCGAAACACAAGGAGGTAACCTATGAAATTGGAGACAGAGCATATCTACGAGTATCACCCTTGCGAGGAGTGAAACGTTTTGGAGTAAAGGGAAATTAGCCCCGAGATTTGTAGGAACGTATCGTGTTTTGGAACGTATGGGAGAAGTTGCCTACAAGTTGGAGTTACCTGAAGGACTGTTAGGAGTTCATGATGTATTTCATGTTTCACAGTTGAAGAAGTGGCATGCTGATACGGCCGATATACCATTAAGAGATACAGTACCCTTGGAGGTGATTAAATTGGACAGTGATTTGACCTATGAGGAGAAGCCAGTCAGGATTCTTGAATTTGCCAGCCGAGTCACCCGCAGCAAGGTTATCAAGTTTTGCAAAGTTCAGTGGAGCCACCATACCGAGGATGAAGCCACCTGGGAACGAGAGGATGATCTTCGCAAACACCACCCACACCTATTTTCTAGCCAACCCGAATCTCGAGGGCGAGATTCATCTTAAGGGGGGTAGGTTTGTGACATCCCAAATTTTCAATTTGGAATGTTATACATAGTTCATCCATGCATATCATATTTTACTGCATTTCGTTTCGCGATCCTCGAAATCCTAAGCAACTCAAGGACCCTCGGAGAGAGTTGGGGATTTCATTGCTTTCATATTTAAATTTTATCAAATATTGAAACGAGGATTTTGGTTTTAATTATTTTCCTCTCCGAAAATATTTCATATTAAAATATATGAGAGGATATAATATGACTTCTCCAAAATAATTGAAATATTGGAGGAAAAATATTATTTGGTATTTTTATATGAGAGTCAAATATTTCATTTTATTCGGATTTTATTGCCATTTTATTTGCATTAGAAAAATTGCACGTTTTTCTAAATTGCATTTTAGGGCCAAAAATGTTCATCTCGTTCTAAATATTTTATTTAGACGGTGAAATTTGTTTTGGTATTTTTATATTTTTATTTTATTTTCTAGGATTTATTTAAGTTCCGACGGATTTTTTTTAAACTCTCAGCGCCCGAATGGGCCGAAGCCCAGCCGAGCCGGCCCGCGCTAGCCCCGCGCCTCGTCTCCGACCTGGAGACCGGGAGGCTGCCGCCGTCGCGACCCTGAGTCCGGCCGGGACTCCTCCTCCCTGCGCCGCTTGCCCCTTCCCCAAGCAGCCCCCCTCGTTAAATACCCACCGCGGACCCCTCCACCACCACCCGAGCCGCCAACCCCGCCGCCTGACTCGCCCCGCCCCACAGCGTCGTCGCCGCCGCTTAGCTGCGCCGCCGCCGCCCTTTGCCGCGCGCCGCCACTCGCCATTGCTGCCCGTGCCGCCCCGCGCACACCGCCGCCGCAGCCCCACCTCGCCGGAGCCTTGCCAGAGGTATACGCCGCCACCGTCGCCGTTCGGTTTTATTTTAAAACCGATCCGGTTAGAAACCCTAACTTCATTTTTATAGATCAGTTCGCCGGTTTTTCTCGGTTTAGTTACTTTGCGAACGTTTGTCCGTACGTTCGTTTTAACGAACGGTTTTCGTACGTTAGATACAGACAATGAATGTTCGTTCGTTAGCCTGTTCATCAGTTTTCTTTTTCTCGGATTTTCTGTGATTATTTTCAATCACGATTTCTGATTCGATTTTCGTTTCAGTTTATCTTTTCGCTCGTTTATCGGAATCAGGAAATTCAAGCGCCTAGGTCTTCGTCTCGAAACCCTCTTTCTGTTCAATAAACTTGAACAAGATTTTGGTACTGTAAAAGTTTACTTTAGTTCAGATTAGTAAACGGATCTTGTTTCTTTTGCAGTTTGAGTTTCATTGCTCCGTTTGATTTGATTCTTTTTGCAAACCGGAGTTCTTAAGTTGAACTTTCTAGTCAATTCTTCTCATTTGAGTTTTACCCGTGCTTCTTTGCTTGATTGATTATGTATGATTGTTTGTTTGCGATAGAGTTCCCGTAGTGTGAAGCGTGCTACTACGAGTCCCCAGGTTTTGCGGATCGTCAGTAAGGCAAGTAACACATTGATCATACTCCTTTCATACCCAGTTTTTATGCATTAGTTCCAATCCTCAAACAATGCATGATTAGGATGTGATTGACATGTGGGTTGGGAAGTAGTTGATGAGGTACAACCTATTGCCCTGTTATATTCAAACATTGGGAATTACTTATATGTTATGCTTATACTGCTGCTATGCTCGTAGACGTGGATTGGTTTGAGAGAGTTCATGACATATTTGAGAGTTATTATTTAATGGTTAACTTAAGGTGGCTACTTTAATACACATCTGCGTGGATTGGTAGGGGCACCCTGGAGCACCCAGTGGTTTGCCCGGGCACCTGGAGAACCCAGTGCTTGCCCAAGGGGATCCCGGAGGACCCGTGTGATCACCCTATGGATTGCCACCCAGGCTCAAAGGGACCATAAGATTATTTCATGCTAGAAACTTCCGTGTGCAGCCACAAGCTATTATGGGCTCTAGCATAGTTGAGTAAGTTGCGTGAAGCTCTTGAAGAGGTAGACTAGCAGGTAGTGGGTTGTAGGTGGTCTAGTCTATCTGGAGTAGAGAGTTAATGCTTTTGAAAGACTGAGTCTCGGTCATCCGTTTCTCAAACGCCATGTAGTGCGAGAACTCCAACGGAGGCGATCGAGTCTTGTGGGGAAAAGTGCGCAAACCTCTGCAGAGTGTACAATCTTATCATGGTTAGCCATGTCCCCGGTTATGGACAATCTTGAGTATCTAGTACTTGGAGTATCCTAAGTATCTCATCACTATTAATTAATATTGTTGGGTTGATAATTACTTTAATTGGGATTGAGTTGGAGGAACCTTCTCAATGATGTTTCAACTACCATGATAGTTAAATAAAATTTATTCCTTTGTTGTAGGGAAGAATTGGCTTTTCGCAAAAACTATAACCATAGAGCTTTCCACAGGCCAAATATGCATGTAGTGATAGCATTATTCTGTTCCTGCTCTACTGTGTTATATTGCTAGCATATTCCATGTGCTGACACGTTTTCGGGCTGCAACGTATTATGTTGCAGACTTTTCAGACGAGGAGTAAGGTTTGTTAGGTCGTTGCCCTGTAGCTCAGCTACGCCGTTGGAGTTGATGGACTCACTTTATCTTCCAAGCCTTCCGCTGTTATTGTATTAGATGGCCTTAAGCCATATTTTTTGTAATAAGTTCTCTTTTGAGACATTCGATGTAATAAGTGTGTGATTACTACTCTGTTATAAATCCTTCGAGTACCGTGTGTGTCAGCATTACCGATCCAGGGATGACACTAAAGCACAGAGACTTGACCATTTGAGGTCAGGTTGCTACAGTAGTTTGAGGAGTTCATGTATTCACTATGTGTTAATGCTTTGGTCCGGTACTCTATTAAAAGGAGGCATTAATATCCCTTAGTTTCCAATAGGACCCCACTGCCACGGTAGGGTAGGACAAAAGATGTCATGCAAGTTATTTTCCATAAGCACGTATGACTATATTCGGAATACATGCCTACTTTACATTGATGAACTGGAGCTAGTTCTGTGTCACCCTATGTTATGACTGTTACATGATCGATCGCATCCGGCATAATTCTCCATCACCGATCCATGGCCTACGAGCTTTCCATATATTGTTCTTCGCTTATTTACTTTTCCGTTGCTATTGTTACAATAACTATAAAACCCTAGAAATATTACTTTGCTACCGTTACCACTATTATCATGTTACCTTGCTACTAAATACTTTGCTGCAGATATTAAGTTTCAAGGTGTGGTTGAATTGACAACTCAGCTGCTAATACTTGAGAATATTCTTTGGCATGGTGTATACTTGTGGGTTCTCAGCGGTCGACACGCATGGCAGCCATAGCGACCTCGTTCACGCATGAGGACGCATGCTACTCAGCTCCATGTTATACTGTGTGTAAAATGGTTGTGGGCGGCGCTTAATTGAAGGAGGGTGGCAGCGATTTCTTTGGAAGGTATCACTCCGTCAGTTGGGGCATGTGGGATGGGAAAGGAGGAGGATGGAGTGGGTGGGGTGTGGATTACCTGACCATATCGATGAGGTCGCGCTGCAAGAAGAAGGGTCGGCGGCGAGGAGGCTGCGCAGCAAGAAGTAGGGTGGCCGGCGAGGAGGTGGTGCTACATGAAGAAGGGTCGCCGGCAAGGAGGCGGCGCTGCAAGAAGAAGAGTCGCCGGCGAGGAGGCTGAGCTGCCAGTAAGCAGTTGTGATGGTTTGAACTTGGAAAGCAAGGAGGAACAGTGGAAATGTGGCTTTTGGTAGGAAGGAGGGGGCGGGGAGATAGATATTTCCACGGTGGAAAAAAAATTAGCTCGGTACCGCGAGAAACTGGCGCGCAAGTGTGGTTCAAGCGGGGACGGTGGACTGTAGATGACGCTTCCTGCATAAGCCAGACAAGACGGTGCCCCAAGATATTTTATATCGCATCCCACATGATTCTTTCTAGTAAACTATTTGTGGTATACCTGATTTTTTCATTATGTTTCGAAAGACAAAATGGTGTTACGGAGGGAAAGGATGGTGTTTGAATTGCTAGAACATTTACGTACAGTGAACATGCAACTAGTACATGAGTGTCGTGTTCAAATTTGGAATTATTCTAGGTTTGTTTGGCATTTTTATGCATTAATTGAGTTTCCGCGCATTTAATGTGCATAATCCAAATTTGAACTACAAGCACATGCTGCAATGCACCAAAGTTTGCTGAAACATCACATGTGTGTCTTTGGGTGAATTTATAGGTCCCATGCAAGAAATGGGAATAAAATTCAAACATCTGGGCGTCGTGGCTCGGCCAGAGTGATTGAGAAACTTGATTTTTTAATTCCTGTAAATCCAAAACATAGCTGAAAGTCATGAAACTTGGCATGGTGTCATGACATGGAACCAACATGCTGCGGTAAATTTTTAGGCCGAATTGGAACAAGCTTTGGTGTAAGATTCTCGCAAACCGGAGCTTCCCTCAATAAGGCTCCTGGTTCCGAGAGGGAACATGTCACCTCCGTGTGCGAAACGACATACGTACACCGCCTTCTCCCGCCTAAATTTTTGTACAAGTATCATGCTAAATTTTGGAATTATTCCGTGTTCGTTAGGCCTTTTTTATACATTAATTGAGTTTCGGCGCATTTAATGTGCATAATTCAAATTTGAACTACAAGCACATGCTCCAGTGCACCAAAGTTGTTTGAAAAATCACATGTGTGTCCTTAGGTGAATTTCTAGGTCCCATGCAAGAGATGGGAGTGAAATTCAAACATTTGGGTGTCATGGCTCACCGGAAAGATTGAGAAACTTGGTTTTTTAATTCCTGTAAATCCAAAACACGCCTGAAAATCATGAAATTTGGCATGGTGTCATAACATGGCACCAACATGCTACGGTAATTTCTTTGGCCAAATTGGGACAAGCTTTGGTGTATGCTTCTTGCAAACCGGAGCTTCCCTCAAGAAGGCTTGTGGTTCCGAGAGGGAACGTGTCACCTCTGTGTGCGGAACGACATACGTACACTACCTTCTCCCACCTTAATATTTTTACATAGCCATATTAGACCAAATAGAAGTACCGTGCTAAATTTTGGAATCATTCTGGGTTTGTTTGGCCTTTTTTATACATTAATTGAGTTTCGGCGCATTTAATGTGCATAATTCAAATTTGAACTACAAGCACAGGCTCTAGTACACCAAAGTTGTTTGAAAAATCATATGTGTGTCCTTGGGTGAATTTCTAGGTCCCTAGCAAGAGATTGGAGTGAAATTCAAACATCTGGGCGTCGTGGCTTGGCTGAAAAGATTGAGAAACTTGGTATTTTAATACCTGTAATTCCAAAACACGCCTGAAAAGCATGAAACTTGGCATGGTGTCATGACATGGCACCAACATGATGCGGTAATTTCTTTGGCAGAATTGGGACAAGCTTTGATGTAAGCTTCTTGCAAACCGGAGCTTCCCTCAAGAAGGCTCGTGGTTCCGAGAGGGAACGTGTCATCTCCGTGTGTGAAACGACATATGTACACTGCCTTCTCCCGCCTTAATTTTTTTTACACAGACAGATTAGACCAAATAGAAGTATCGTGCTAAATTTTGGAATTATTCCAATTTCGTTTGGCCTTTTTTATACATTAATTGAGTTTCTGCGCATTTAATATGCATAATTCAAATTTGAACTACAAGCATGTGCTCCAATGCACCAAAGTTGTTTGAAAAATCACATGTGTGTCCTTGGGTGAATTTCTAGATCTCATGCAAGAGATGGGAGTGAAATTCAAACATTTGGGCGTCGTGGCTCGGCCAGAAAGATTGAGAAACTTGGTTTTTTAATTCCTGTAATTCCAAAACACGCCTGAAAATCATGAAACTTGGCATGGTGTCATGACATGGCACTAACATGCGGCGGTAATTTCTTTGGCCGAATTGGGACAAGCTTTGGTGTAAGCTTCTTGCAAACCGGAGCTTCCCTCAAGAAGGCTCGTGGTTCTGAGAGGGAACGTGTCACCTCCGTGTGCGAAACGGCATACGTACACTGCCTTCTCCCGCCTTAATTTTTTTACGCAGCCAGATTAGAACAAATAGAAGTACCGTGCTAAACTTTGGAATTATTCCGGGTTCGTTTGGCCTTTTTTATACATTAATTGAGTTTCGGCGCATTTAAGGTGCATAATTCAAATTTGAACTACAAGCACAGGATCCAGTGCACCAAAGTTGTTTGAAAAATCACATGTGTGTCCTTGGGTGAATTTCTAGGTCCCATCCAAGAGATGTGAGTGAAATTCAAACATCTGGGCGTCGTGGCTCAGCCGGAAAGATTCAGAAACTTAGTTTTTTAATTCCCGTAATTCCAAAACACGCCTGAAAATCATGAAACTTGGCATGGTCTCATGACATGGCATAAACATGTTGCGGTAATTTTTTTGGCCGATTTGTGAAGGCGCACACATTAACAATCAACAAAGTCATTTTGGAACAAGTGATGTCACATTACAAATCGGAAACACAAGTATTATAGAAACCGTGGGCGTTCGACTTACCAATTACATGCGGCCACGCGTCCTCTTTTTTATTGGCTAGGAGGTGTTGTGCGGGGTAGCTATTTCAGTACGGCAGGCGTGCGATCAGACCCCTGCGCGTGATCATTGGGAGGAGAGCCCTTTGACCGCTACGCACCACGCACCTCCCTCCCAACGTCTCCATTAATGGCGCCCGAGCACCTGTTCTACGGCGTGGCTATATGTCTCACTGGACTGAGATTTAACAGAGAAAAATGAAAATCTGAAAATAAAGTTTTGCACGGATCTTGATCTAAGATCCGACAGACCTATATAGCGTCGACTGCGATTATAGCAAGCATGATGAATATAAGGATGATGACATTGGATAATAATTTTCTTACATATTTATAAACAGAATTAAAAAAGCCACATGCGGCAACGCCCGAAATACACAAGGGCAAAAGAAGAAGGAAGACAACGATCTGGCTCGCTAATCTCTACTTTCTTGATGCGTTGCTGCAGGCCACGGGAACTAGTCTCCGCGGCGAGCGGTGACGAGCTCTTTCTTGTCCTCAAGATGCTGCTTGAGAGCATCCACATATTCCTCCACCAGCCTTCTGCGCTCGATACGTAGCATGGTACTCTCGTCCATAAGTTTCTCGATGATGATGCCGGTCCTCTTCAACAAGGCAGTGGTCTGCTCCTGCTGCTCCGCACTTTCGACGATCTTCGCCCTCATCAGGTCGCGCTTGGCCCGGAGCTTCGCATTGCTGTCATTTAGTTGCCGGATGACGTCGGTAGATTGTTCAAACAAGGCTTTCAGGTCATCCTACAACCTCGCCCACCTAGAGATCTGATCCATCTGCCTAAGGACGAGGGCACGCATGCACCTGTAAGAGTCGTCGCCTGCCCGCGAGACATTTTGCCAATCCACCACGGCACGGGAGGACATCTCTGCTGTATTCGCGGCGCGGCGGGACATCTCTTCTGCTTCCACGGCGCGGCCGGACTAGTCTGCTGCATTGACGGTGCGGCGGGTCCTCCGTACTGACCTCTCTGCTGCTATGGCCGTGCGGCGGGACATGTTGGCTGCTTTTGCGATGAGGTGGGACATCTCTCGTGCTTCCGCTTCCAGGCTCGCCTCTCCCTGGTGGCAATCTCTCGACCCAGAACTCATGCTGGCCGTGCCGGACGCAAGGGAACGATGATGGATGACTTGTTTTTTTTTGACGTTTTGTGGATGAGGGTTGAGGAGGAATGTGCAGTCATGTTGGAGTAGTAGTATTTATAACCGCATAGTAATATGCTCTTAAGTGGGAAACTGTTTAGGTTTTGATTGGTGTGAACATGTTTCAATTCAGAATGTGACGGGACGTGTCCTCCTTGTTCTTCTAAAAAAATTGTGACGGGACGCATGCTCAAAATTTACTGACGGTTATAAGCATGACACTATTCCCGGAAGGCGCAACGTGGGCACGTACGCCTTCTTGGCCGCGTACGTGGCGTTTGCACCATAGAGTGCACCGCAATAGGCAATGACAGCACATGTCTTGTTCCAACAACCGTGCGCGCTCGTTATTACCATCACACATGCTTATTTTAATTAGAATTGGTGTGCCCATCTAGCATGCATACGTTCATCTATCTAATTGTTTCAGTTTGTTGTGGCTAATCACAAACAGTTCATCCATGTGAAGTGTATGCCATCAATCGCAGACACTTTGATCTGGCTTACCCGTTTCTGTTCTGTTGCCTAATCGCAAACAGTTAATCCTTCCGAAGCGTATGCCCTCAATCACACACACCTTGATCTGGCTGACCATTTAATTTGTGTTTCCTAATCACAAATAGTTCATCCGAGTGAACCATATGTTGTATAATCACAAACAGTTCATCCGAGTGAACCGTATGTACATCGCCCATGCCTTCATCTGGCTGCCCATTACTTTTGTTCCTCCTCATCGAAAATGGTTAATTGAACTAAACCGTATGCCCTGAATCACACACACAACTAAAATCTAAACCGTGTTTGATGCATCCTCCAGCGCAAACGTTTTGCCCCTTTTTTCACGATTTTTTTACACCACCATTTGCGATTATGGAATCGCACACAGTTTCACCGAAGGGTCTGTGATCGTAGTGTCGCATTAGCAGCATCCTGCAGTAGTGCAAATACGTGCCTCGCTACCCCTACTGTCACTGGGTGAGGACACCGCAAAATTGAACCCATCACAAAGCACCTCTCCCATTGCAAGAAAAACCAATCTAGTTGGCCAAACCAAATTGATAGGTCGGAGAGAAACACAAAGCTATATTAATCATGCATAAAATAGTTCAAAGAAGACTCAAATAATAATCATAGATAATCTGATCATAAATCTAAAATTCATCAGATGTCAACAAATGCATGCAAAAGAAGATTACATCGAATATATCTCCAAGAACATCGAGGAGAACATTGTATTCAAGATCAAAGAGAGAGAAGAAGCCATATAGCTTCTAGCTATGGACCCATAGGTATATGGTAAACTACTCACACATCATCGAAAGGGCAACAAGGTTGGTGTAGAAGCCCTCCATGACCGAATCCCCCTCCGACGGAGTGCCGAAAAAGGCCCCAAGATGGGATCTCACGAGAACAGAAGCTTGCGGCAGCGGAAAAGTATTTTTGGTGTGCCCTCTGACGTAAGGGGGACATTTGGGTATTTATAGAGCAGAGATTAGGATTAGAAGATCCATGTTGGGCCCACATGCCTAGGGTGCGCGCCCCTAGGGCTTGTAGCCCCCTTGTGGTTCTTCTGGCCTCTTCCCAAAGCTTCGTGGTTGTCTTCTGGTCCAAGAAATTTCCTCAAAAAGTTTCATTCCGTTTGGACTCCATTTGGTATTGATTTTCTATAGAAGAAAAAAATAGGGAAAAACAGTAGTTGGCACTGGGCACTAGATTAATAGGTTAATCCAAAAAATGAAATAAAATAGCATATTAATGCATATAAAACATCCAAGATACATAATATAATAGCATGGAACAATAAAAAATTGTAGATACATTGGAGACGTATCAAATTACATAAGTGACTACACACATAACATTCCCACACACCAAAGTAATCAATTAGATGCATACTAAACTAGGAGAAGCGAGCATCTAATCATCTCCTTCTTGTTGTGACGACGCTTGCCATTGCTCTGCTTCTGGCTGGATCCCTAGCCGTTTTGGGGAAGGGGGCACTTCCTCATGTAAATGATGCGTCTGTACATCTTGTAGCTCGTGTATGCCTCCTTAGCCGCGTACATGACGTGAGCTTTGTTGAGTTTCTCCATCCAGGCCGAGTGCCAAGCACGCTTGTCCTTGTTGCTGGAATCCTTTTTGTGTCTATAGTAGGGGTCGATGATGGCGTCGGCGAGGTGAGCTAGTGAGTCCTTCTCATGCTTCTTGCTACCCCAGATCTTGTATTGGCCCTGGATGTCAACAAGATTCTGGCAGGCTATGCCCAAATTTTTGAGCACAATTACATCGTTGGTGATGTCCATCATAGCAAACATGTAGTGGGGGGTGTTAACAAACCTGGCGAAACGCTGGCAAGGCCTTGTGGCCAGGCAGTAGTGGTAGACGAGGACGTGATTGCGCACACACATCTCGGTGATAGCAACCTTGGGACAAGAGGCGGCACAAGCACAGGTGTACTCGAGGTCGAACCCGACCATGTTGTACGTCTCCTTAGCAAGCAACAGCTCCATGATGTGGACGGAATGCTCCACCCAGACTACGTTGTTGGTGTAGACCACCGAGAGCTCAGTGAACCTTCTGTGGGTATCCACCACGTCACGCATGGTGAACTGCTGCTCGTCATCGACAGCCGCTCGGAACGCCATTGGAGCCGCGCAAGATACCCTCTAACAGTTTTTCGTGGTGGGTGTGCTTCTTGCAATACTGGGACGTGATCGACAGGTTGAAGAGACACAAGGGTTAAATGGCCACTATAATAAATGGGGGCCGGCCGGCCTATAATCGTCACGTCTTGTCATCGTGTTCATAGTGGAGGATTCCAGTGCACGCTTGAGCACCCTACACATGTTTCAATTAACCATGCGTGGGCTTGAAGAGGCGCCAAATGTATCATTGGTGAGCCTATTCCCACGCAACCGTGCAGTTTACGGCACGCAACTGATGACCCACAAGTGTAGGGGATCTATAGTAGCCTTTTCGATAAGTAAGAGTGTCAAACCCAACGAGGAGCAGAAGGAAATGATAAGCAATTTTCAGTAAGGTATTCTCTGCAAGCACTGAAATTATCGATAACGGATATTTTTGTGATAAGGTAATTTGTAATGAGTAGCAAGTAATAATAGTAAATAAGGTGCAGCAAGATGGCCCAATCCTTTTTGTAGAAAAGGACGAGCCCGAACAAACTCTTATATGAAGGAAAGCGCTCCCAAGGACACATGGGAATTATCGTCAAGCTAGTTTTCATCACGTTCATATGATTAGCGTTCGGTACTTTGATAATTTGATATGTGGGTTGACCGGTGCTTGGTTAATGTCCTTACTTGGACAAGCATCCCACTTATGATTAACCCCTATTGCAAGCATCCACAACTACAACAGAAGTATTAAGGTAAACCTAACCATAGCATGAAACATATGGATCCAAATCAGCCCCTTACGAAGCAACGCATAAACTAGGGTTTAAGCTTCTGTCACTCTAGCAACCCATCATCTACTTATTACTTCCCAATGCCTCCCTCTAGGCCCAAACAATGGTGAAGTGTCATGTATTCGACGTTCACATGACACCACTAGAGGGATGGCAACATACATCTCATCAGAATATCGAACGAATACCAAATTCACATGACTACTTATAGCAAGACTTCTCCCATGTCCTCGGGAACAAAACGTAACTTCTCAGAAAGCATATTCATGTTCATAATCAGAGGGGTATTAATATGCATAAAGGATCTGAACATATGATCTTCCACCAAGTAAACCAACTAGCATCAACTACAAGGAGTAATCAACACTACTAGCAACCCACAGGTACCAATCTGAGGTTTGGATACAAGGATTGGATACAAGAGATGAACTAGGGTTTGAGATGAGATGGTGCTGGTGAAGATGTTGATGGAGATTGACCCCCTCCCGATGAGAGGATCGTTGGTGATGACGATGGTGATGATTTCCACCTCCCGGAGGGAAGTTTCCCCGGCAGAACAGCTCTGCCTGAGCCCTAGATTGGTTCTGCCAAGGTTCCGCCTCGTGGTGGCGGAGTTTCGTCCCGTGAGCTAGCTTATGATTTTTTTCTCGGATGAAAGACCTCATATAGAAGAAGATGGGCATCAGAGGGCCACCAAGGGGGCCACGAGGCAGGGGGCGCGCCCAGGGGGTAGGGCGCGCCCCCACCCTCGTGGCTACGGTGTGGGCCCCCTCTAGTACTTCTTTCGCCCAATACTTTATATATATTTTGAAACGTGCTCCCATGAAGTTTTAGAAATTTTGGAGATGTGCAGAATAGGTCTCTAATATTTGCTCCTTTTCCATCCCAGAATTCCAGCTGCCGGCATTCCCACTCTTCATGTAAACCATGTAAAATAAGAGAGAATAGGCATACGTATTGTGACATAATGTGTAATAATAGCCAATAATGGAATAAATATCGATATAAAAGCATGATGCAGAATGTACGTATTAACTCCCCCAAGCTTAGACTTCGCTTGTCCTCAAGCGAAAGCCGAAACTGAAAAATATGTCCACATGTTTAGAGATAGAGGTGTCGATAAAATAAAATACGGACATGAGGGCATCCTGATCATTCTTAGAACAGCAACATATATATATATATATATATATATATATATATATATATATATATATATATTGGCATATGATCTCTTATGCTAAAGTAACAATTCAATCACAATTTCAAGTATGAATCATAAACTTCATTGAGAACCATCAAACTCTAATGTCAGTCATTGAGGAAATTGCAATTTATCATAACATAGGAAAGAGTCAATATAAGAGCTTTTCAGCATAGTCCACATACTCAACTATCATTTAGTCTTTCACAATTGCTAACACTCACGCAATATTTATGGGTATGAAGTTTTAATCGGACAGAGAGAAAGATAGGGGCTTATAGTTTTGCCTCCCAACATTTTACCTCAAGGGTAATGTTAACAATAATAGTTCATGAAAACTCACATCCAATTAGCTATATATATTAGGATCTTTCCAACACATTGTGCTTGCCAAAGGATTAAATGTAAAAAGGAAAGGTGAATATCACCATGACTCTTTGCATGAAGTATAAGACAAGAATAAAAGATAGGCCCTTCGCAGAGGGAAGCAAAGGTTGTCATGCGCTTTTATGGTTGGATGCACAAAATTTTAATCCAAAGAACGTCACTTTATATTGCCACTTGTGATATGGACCTTTATTATGCAGTCCGTCACTTTTATTTCTTCCATATCACAAGATCGTATAAAGCATATTTTCTCCACACTAATAAGTCATACATATTTAGAGAGCATTTTTATTGCTTGCGCCGATGACAACTTACTTGAAGGATCTTACTCAATCCATAGGTAGGTATGGTGGACTCTCATGGCAAAAACGGGTTTAGGGATATTTGGAAGCACAAGTAGTATCTCTACTTGGTGCAAAGAAATTGGCTAGCATGAGAGGAAAAGGCAAGCTCAACATGTTGGATGATTCATGAAAATATAATGTATCTTAGATGTAAGAAAACATAACCCATTATGTTGTCTTCCTTGTCCAATGTCAACTCTTTAGCATATCATACTTTAATGAGTGCTCACAATTATAAAAGATGTCCAAGATAGTATATTTATATGTTAAAACCTCTCTTTCCTTATTACTTCCTATTAATTGCAACGATGACCAAAACTATGTTTGTCAACTCTCAACAACTTTTGTTCATCATACTCTTTATATGTGAGCTCATTACTCTCCATAAGATCCATATGATCTCTTTATTTCTTTCTATTTCTTCTTTTTTTATTCCCTCAAGATCATAGCAAGATAATCAAGCCCTTGACTCAACACTAACCTTTATTATATATAGCTCATGGACTCGATTACATAAGAATATAATAAAGCAAAACTCACAACTAGATCATACTAAAACTTTATTCTACTAGATTAAGATATTATCAAAAGGATCTAACTAAGAAAAATGGTAAAGATAAAAGTGATGGTGATATGATACCGGGGCACTCCCCCAATCTTGGCAGTTGCCAAGGGGAGTGCCCATACCCGATGCTCAGTTCTTCTTTGTTGGTGAAGAAGGTGATGGTTTTGTTGTTGGAGTAGGCCTCTTCCTCAATTTGCGCTTGAGGATAGAATTTTGATCCCTTAGGTCATCGATCTCCTGCTCAAGGCTTAATATCTTCTTGCATAATTCCTGTTTGTTTTCCTACAAGAGGGGAAAAGGGATAAACTCGATCTTAGGTTTCTTTGCTCTATCTGGGAGGCTTCACTTTTTGGACTCCACATGCATGTCCCCAGGTTGATGTAATGGGACTTTATCTTCATCTGAGCTCGTCTCCTCCTTTCCCTTAGGTTCATAGTCCTCTTCTTGTTCCGTAGTCCAACCATAATGCTCCACATCCCCATACACCTTAGGATCAGCAAGGTAGTAAGCCGCATAGCTTTCTCCTTTCGAATCTTGGGATGACATATTGCTCTAATCTACAGCAGGAACAGCTCGAAACAAAGACAAGAGATATTTGCGTGATACGGTGGTCAAAACCTTCGGGAGATTATATAGTGAATTTTTTTACCGACCAAAAGAAGTATCGTGCAAGAAAACGGAGTCCGGAGAGCACATGAGGTGCCCACGAGGCAGGGGGCGCGCCCAGGGGGGTAGGGTGCGCCCTCCACCCTCGTGGAAGCCTCGTTTCCTTTACGGTCTACTTCTTATTTTCCTATTTTTTATATATTCCAAAACGGAGAAATATTGCCATTAGAACTGTTTTGGAGTTGGTTTACTTACTATACCATGTACCTATTCCTTTTCGGAGTCTGAAACGTTCCGAAAAGTGTCCCTTATGTATTCCTCGAGGGTTATGGTTTCAATAATATTAGTTTCAACATTTATGGGATTACCTGAGATATAATGTTTGATTCTTTGACCGTTCACCACCCTTGGATGTGTGCCTTCGAAGTTGTTGATTTTTATGGCACCGGAACGGTAGACCTCCTCGATGATGTAAGGACCTTCCCATTTATAGAGGAGTTTGCCTGCAAAAAATCTTAAACGAGAGTTGTATCGCAATACATAATCACCTACAATAAACTCACGCTTTTCTATCCTTTTGTCATGCCATCTTTTAACTTTTTCTTTAAACAACTTGGCATTTTCATAGGCCTGGGTTCTCCATTCATCAAGTGAGCCAATGTCAAATAACCTCTTCTCACCGGCAAGTTTGAAATCATAATTGAGCTCTTTAGTGGCCCAATATTCCTTATGTTCTAATTCGAGAGGTAGGTGACATGCTTTTCCATAAACCATTTTGTACGGAGACATACCCATAGGATTTTTATATGCAGTTCTATAAGCCCATAATGCATCATCAAGTTTCTTGGGCCAATTCTTTCTAGATCTATTAACAGTCTTTTTCAAAATTAATTTGAGCTCTCTGATACTCAATTCTACTTGGCCACTAGACTGTGGATGATATGGAGATGCAATTCTATGATTTACGAAAGGCACCATGAATAAAATGTGAACCACCATCAGTCATTAAGTATCTAGGGACTCCAAACCTCGGAAAAATAACTTATTTAAGCATCTTAATAGAGGTGTTATGATCAGCACTACTAGTTGGAATAGCTTCTACCCACTTAGTAACGTAACCAACAGCAACTAAAATATGTGTATACCCATTAGAGGAAGGAAACGGTCCCATAAAATCGAAGCCCCAAACATCAAATGGTTCAATAACGAGTGAATAATTCATAGGCATTTCTTGACGTCTACTAATATTACCAATTCTTTGACATTCATCACAAGATAAGACAAACTTACGGGCATCCTTGAAAAGAGTAGGCCAATAAAACCGAATTGTAATACCTTATGTGCAGTTCTATCTCCAGCATGGTGTCCTCCATAAGCCTCAAAGTGACACTTGCGTAGGATCTATTCCTGTTCATACTCAGGTACACATCGTCTAATAACACCACCTACTCCTTCTTTACAAAGATGTGGGTCATCCCAGAAGTAATGTCTTAAATCATAGAAAAACTTTTTCTTTTGCCGGTATGTGAAACTAGGTGGTATAAATTTAGCAACAATGTAATTAGCATACCATGGAGCAGTACGAGAAGCATTTATGACATCTAATTGTTCATCAGGAAAGCTATCATCCATAGGTAGTGGGTCATCAAGAACATTCTCTAACCTAGACAAGTTGTCTATAACGGGATTCTCAGCTCCCTTTCTCTCAATAATATGTAAATCAAATTCTTGTAGCAAGAGAACCCATCTAATAAGTCTAGGTTTAGCATCTTTCTTTTCCATAAGATATTTAATAGCAGCATGATCAGTGTGAATAGTTACTTTAGAATCAACAATATAAGGTCTGAACTTATCACAAGCAAATACAACTGCTAAGAATTCCTTTTCAGTAGTAGCATAATTTCTCTGGGCATTGTCTAGAGTTTTACTAGCATATTGAATAACATTTAATTTTTTTATCAACTCTTTTTTCCTAAAACAGCCCCTACAGCATAATCACTAGCATCACACATAATTTCAAAGGGTAAATTCCAATCAGGTGGCTGAACAATAGGTGCGGAAATCAAAGCTTTCTTAAGTATTTCAAATGCTTCTACACAATCATCATCAAAGACAAAAGGAATATCTTTTTGTAATAGGTTAGTCAGAGGCCGGGAAATTTTTGAGAAGTCCTTAATGAACCTCTTATAAAAACTAGCATGACCAAGGAAACTTCTTATACCTTTGATGTCCTTGGGACACGGCATCTTTTCAACAGCATCAACTTTAGCTTTGTCAACTTCAATACCTCTTTCAGAAATTTTATGCCCCAAGACAATACCTTCATTAACCATAAAGTGGCACTTCTCCCAATTCAAGACAAGGTTAGTTTCTTCACATCTCTGCAAAACTCGATCAAGGTTGCTCAAGCAATCATCAAAAGAGGATCCATAAACAGAGAAATCATCCATGAAAACTTCACAAATCTTTTCACAGAAGTCAGAGAATATAGCCATCATGCATCTTTGAAAGGTAGCAGGTGCATTACATAAACCAAAAGGCATACATCTATAAGCAAAGGAACCAAAAGGGCAAGTAAAAGTAGTCTTTTCTTGATCATCAGCTGACACAGGTATTTGAGAGAAACCAGAGTAACCATCTAGAAAGCAAAAATGTGTATGTTTGGATGATATTTCTAGCATTTGATCAATTAAAGGCAAAGGGGAATGATCTTTTTTAGTAGCTTTATTTAATTTACGGAAATCAATCACCATCCTATAACCTGTAATAATTCTTTGCGGAATCAATTCATCTTTATCATTAGGAGCGATAGTAATACCTCCTTTATTAGGGACACAATGGACAGGGCTTACCCACTAACTATCAGCAACATGATAAATTATACCTGCTTCAAGGAGCTTTAATATTTCCTTTCTTACCACTTCTTTCATCTTAGGATTTAGCCGTCGTTGGTGATCAATAACTGTTTTGGCGTCTTTATCCAAATTTATTTTGTGTTGACATAGAGTGGGACTAATGCCCTTAAGATCATCAAAAGTATATCCAATAGTAGGACAGTGCTTCTTCAGAGTTTTCAATAATCTCTCTTCTTCATGCTCTGAAAGGATAGAACTAATAATAACAGGATATATCTTCTTTTCATCAAGATAAGCATATTTAAGAGTATCAGGTAATGGTTTAAGCTCAAACACGGGATCACCCTTGGGTGGAGGAGGATCCCCTAGGATTTCAACAGACAAGTTGTGTTTCAGAATAGGTCCCTATTTAAATAATACTTCATCTATTTACCTTCTTTCATTCATAAACATATCGTTTTCATGGTCTAGCAAATATTCTTCTAAAGGATCAGTAGGAGGAACGTCAATAGAAGAAAGACCAATAATTTCATCTTACTAGGAAATTCTTTATCATGGGGTTGTCTACGAAATTTAGCAAAATTAAACTCATGAGACATATCCCCTACACCAACAGAAACAATATACTTGTTGCAGTCTATCTTAGCAATAACAACATTCAAGAAAGGTCTACCAAATATAATGGGACAAAAGATATCTTGTGGGGAACCAAGAACAAGAAAAGCAGCAGGATATTTAACCTTCCCACACAAGACTTCAACATCTCTAACAATCCCAATCGGTGGAATAGTATCTCTATTGGCAAGTTTAATGGTAACATCAATCTCTCTTCTATCAAAGCAGGTGATATATCATGCATAATTTCTTGGTACAAGGAATGAGGTATTGCACTTGCACTAGCACCCATATCACATAAGCCATGATAGCAATGATCTCCTATTTTAACAGAAATAACAGGCATGCCTACAACAGGTCTATGTTTATTTTTTGCATCAGGTCTAGCAATTCTAGCAGCTTCATTGCAGAAGTAAATAACACGCCCATCAATATTACCCGCCAAGAGATCTTTAACCATAGCAATTCTAGGTTCAACTTTAATTTGCTCAGGGGGTTTAGATGTCTTAATATTACTTTTGTTAACCACAGTTGAAGCTTTAGCATGATTCTTTATTCTAACAGGGAAATGTGGTTTCTCAATATAAGCAGTAGGAACAAGAGGATCATTTAAGTGATAGTCTTTTCTGCAACTTTAATAGGTTCAACTACTTTTACTTTAATGGGAGGATTATATTTAAACCACTTATCCTTAGGGAGATCAAAATGAGTAGCAAAGGATTCACAGAAAGTAGCTACTATCTCATAGTCAAGTCCATATTTAGTGCTAAATTCACGAAAAGCATCGGTATCCATAAAAGTTTTAACACAATCAAGCTTAGGTGTTATACCTGACTCCTTACCTTCATTGAGGTCCCAATCTTTAGAGTTGATTTTAATTATTTTCTGTAAATCCCATTTGAATTCAATAGTCTTCATCATAAAAGATCCAGTACAAGAAGTATCGAGCATGGAGAGATTGCTAAGAGAAAGCCGAGCATAAATTTTTTGAATAATCATTTCTCTTGAGATCTCATGATTGGGGCATGAATATAACATTGACTTAAGCCTCCCCCAAGCTTGAGCGATGCTTTCTCCTTCGTGAGGCCAAAAATTATATATATAATTACGAGCACGATGAACAAGATGCATAGGATAAAACTTCTGATGAAATTCCAATTTCAATCGCTTGTAGTACCATGATCCCATATCATCACATAGCCTATACCATGTAAATGCCTCTCCCTTCAAAGATAAAGTGAAGAAGTTCTTAATAATAACATCACCGGGAATACCTGAAAGCTTGAATAATCCACAAACTTCATCCACATAGATTAAGTGTAAATCAGGATGCAATGTTCCATCATCTGTGAAAGGATTAGCTAGCAGTTTATCTATCATACCCGAAGGAATTTCAAAGTAAACATTTTCAGTGGGTTCAGTAGGTTGAGGAATAACTCTTTGCTCTACTGGTCTGGGTGAATATACCCCAAACAAGCCCCTCAAAGGATTATGTTCCATAGTAACAAGTGGCAGTAAATTTCAGCACACTATATAAATTTTTCCTTACCAAATTCCACCTACCAAAGGCGCTTCACTCCCCGGCAACGGCGCCAGAAAAGAGTCTTTATGACCCACAAGTGTAGGGGGTCTATCGTAGCCTTTTCGATAAGTAAGAGTGTCGAACCTAACGAGGAGCAGAAGGAAATGATAAGCAGTTTTCAGTAAGGTATTCTCTGTAAGCATTGAAATTATCGGTAACATATAGTTTTATGATAAGGTAATTTGTAACGAGTAGCAAGTAATAAAAGTAAATAAGGTGCAACAAGATGGCCCAATCCTTTTTGTAGCAAAGGACAAGCCTGGACAAACTCTTATATGAAGGAAAGCGCTCCCGAGGACACATGGGAATTATCGTCAAGCTAGTTTTCATCTTGTTCATATGATTCACGTTCGGTACTTTGATAATTTGATATGTGGGTGGACCGGTGCTTGGGTACTGTCCTTACTTGGACAAGCATCCCACTTATGATTAACCCCTATTGCAAGCATCCGCAACTACAACAGAAGTATTAAGGTAAACCTAACCATAGCATGAAACATATGGATCCAAATCAGCCCCTTACGACGCAACGCATAAACTAGGGTTTAAGCTTCTGTCACTCTAGCAACCCATCATCTACTTATTACTTCCCAATGCCTCCCTCTAGGCCAAAACAATGGTGAAGTTTCATGTAGTCGACGTTCACATGACACTACTAGAGGGATGACAACATACATCTCATCAAAATATCGAATGAATAACAAATTCACATGACTACTTATAGCAAGACTTCTCCCATGTCCTCAGGAACAAATGTAACTACTCACAAAGCATATTCATGTTCATAATCAGAGGGGTATTAATAAGTATAATGGATCTGAACATATGATCTTCCACCAAGTAGACGAACTAGCATCAACTACAAGGAGTAATCAACACTACTAGCAACCCACAGGTACCAATCTGAGGTTTGGATACAAAGATTGGATACAAGAGATGAACTAGGGTTTGAGATGAGATGGTGATGGTGGATATGTTAATGGAGATTGACCACCGTGTGATGAGAGGATCGTTGGTGATAACGATGGTGATGATTTCCCCCTCCCGGAGGGAAGTTTCCCCGGCAGAACAACTCTGTCGGAGCCCTAGATTGATTCCGCCAAGGTTCCACCTCGTGGCGGCAGAGTTTCGTCCCGTGAGCTAGCTTATGATTTTTTGTCGGACGAAAGACCTCATATAGCAGAAGATGGGCATTAGAGGGCCACCAGGGGGCCCACGAAGCTGGGGGCGCGCCCAGGGGGGTAGGGCGCGCCCCCCCCCACCCTCGTGGCTAGGGTGTGGTCCCCCTCTGGTACTTCTTTTGCCCAATATTTTTTATATATTCTGAAACGTGCTCCCATGAAGTTTCAGAACTTTTGGAGATATGTAGAATAGGTCTCTAATATTTCTCCTTTTCCAGCCCAGAATTCCAGCTGCCGGCATTCCCCCTCTTCATGTAAACCTTGTAAAATAAGAGAGAATAGGCATAAGTATTGTGACATAATGTGTAATAACAGCCCATAATGCAATAAATATTGATATAAAAGCATTATGCAAAATGGACGTATCAGCAACCACGCAAGCTTCTCGCCCGACTAGTTTGGCCACGCGTCGGCTAGAAGAGGGGCAAATCATGGGTGTTTATTGGCAAAAATCTTTGCAAAAACAAACTGTGAGGAATGAATTCGATCATAATTTTACACGTGGGTGATGAGGTTAAAGTTACACAGAAGGGTGATGATGGATGCTCGAGTGAGATAATTAAATCTGCATTCTAGAGGGCACACGGTCGAAGAAACCAACTGTGTGCAATAATGTCCAAGATCGCAGTCGAGTTAGCTATGCAAAGCTTTTGCCATGAGATCGACAAGGCAAACAGATTTAAGAATGGTTAATAAAATCTAAGTCCATTGCATATTAAGGTCAAAATAGTACTACCGATATACGGGTCTCGTACGGTGCCATTTCAACGATTGTACCACAAAAGCCCGAAATATTATAAGGTTCAAATTTCAGAGACATATGGCTCAAATTCAAAGATTACAAGGTTCAAACTAATATTAGAAATGAAATTCAGCTCATTTAGCTGCAAACGCCCACATTGATCATCTGAACATGGATATAAGAGAGATTTAAACTAATATTACCACTTCTAAGGCTAGTTTCGAAACCTAATAATTTTTGTAAAGGGATCAGCCACTGACAAGTCATGTATGGGGTTCACACAATGACTTCCGATTACTTTGTCATCCGAAGTTCCAATATGAATTTCAGCTTTTTCGGAGTCTTGTCCATTCTGTCGCAGCTGCCGGCGCTGATCAACAAACCATTCATTTTTGTGAAATAAATGTAGGGCAAACCTCATTACCTTCAACACCCTTGTTCTGATAACAAAGAACATGGCGAAAATAATCTTCGGTAAGGTCCATCGGTCGGAGTTCAAAGTAATTTCTGAGAGATGCAGATTCGGGCATTCGATGTGATTGTTATATTGTATCACATTATCCACCACCGGGCCTAATATTATCTGCAAAAGAAGAAAATGTATTAGTGCCTACATGCACTTTTGAACACTACTACATGCCTATTTGGTTTGCAGGATTTGTAAAATGCACTAACGTGCCATCTTCGATCCGACATGATTAACATGGGCATTTGATTACAATATAGAAAAATGTAGCCTTCTTCACAAGAGGTTTGAGTGGATGAAAAAATCCCTAAGAAAACTAGTATAGATGAATCCAAAGGAGAAATTCTTATGGATTGTAACCATATGAATCAAGCAACCAATATGGGGGGAAAACATGTATGTACTGAAATCCTCCAAAATTCCTTCAAAAATCGTAGTATATTGGCATTGTAAACTTGGGAAAAGGTGCCAAAAATTGAACTCCCTTATGGTTAACATTTAATAGGAAAAGAACATCACCTCGATATATAGGTTCTCCAGGCATGGAAGGCATCTCAGGAAACTGACAACTTGGTCCAGGTTGGAGCTGATAGATTCTAGTGCCAAGACCTTCACTAGGCGCAGAGTCGGGGTCAAGCTTGTCGAAATCATTTTCTGGATGGCAGACGAACATACATCTTTAAAATAAGAAATAATGTTAATTTCAAGAAGGAGAGGTAGAAGGCGACTGTTGTACATGAACGGCTGTGGATCCAGTAACAAGTTCAGAGTATTTGATAGACGAGTAGCCCAGCACTATCAATTTCGGCGCGGAAATGACATTGATTCTTGTTGGACCTTGTTGATCAAATACAAGTAATATGTCAAGTGAAGGTGTGTCCTCAATGACCATATTGTAGTACACCTTTTGTGATCTCTTGTTGCAGCATCAGCAACACACATAAATAGCCCGAAGAGTCATGGAGGTGATGTGGAAGCTACTCAACCCATTGATCGCCTGAAGATGAAGGTACTCGAGTGTAGTACAGCTGCGGAGCAGGCGCTCCATGTCATCCTATGGGATACAGACGATGACAAGCTCGATGTGCTTCAGTCATGGCAGAAGAAGACCGGGCGCGTCCTTACACTACAAAAAATACACTTCCGTGATGATACATGTTTGTCACAGTAGGTCATGTTTTCTGTCATGCATGTACATCCATGACAAATTTATGACAGAATCAAGATAGTCATACCTGTGATGTCGTAGAAGTGTTCTATGACATTACAAAAATTATCATCACAGAAGTTCCACTTCCATGACAATAAATCGTGCGTCGCAGAAGTGCTTTCGTCAAGGGTGACCGACACGTGGCATCCACCGTAACAGAACGCCATTAAGCTATCGGGTCCGGTTTTGGATCCGATAACTCGTTAATAGTCCGGACAAATGGGGATTTTCCACGTGTAAAATCATCATTGGCCGGAGGAAACACATGTTGCCTCACCGTTGGGACAGATGTCATCCACTCATTGGACAGGAGGCGCCTATGACAGGTCAAGACGTGGCACGGCCCAACAGTGGCCCATTCCGGTGAAAAAGGCCGGCCCAGTAAAAAATAGCAGGCCAGCCCATATAAGGCCTACTTGCGTCAGGTCCATTTAAGACCACGACCCATACAAGATGTGCCAATTCGGCCCGTCAACGACCCGTTAAAGATTTGACACCATTGCAGCCCATCGTAAGTTCGAGCCCGTTAACAACCCGCTATATATTTGGTCTCAATATCGGCCCGATGAGATTTCGGCCTGTTAACGGCCCATTCAGTGGATGGGCCAATTTTCACAATATACATCCTTCAGCCTTTTAGCGACCCATTTAAATATTGGGCTAATTTCCGGCCCCGTGTGTCTTTCAGCCTGTTGACGACCCATAAATTAGTTGGGCCATTTGTAGTCGGACCTGAGTTTCGGCCTTTTAGCGACCCATTTAAGTGTTGGGCCAATTTCCGGCCCAGTGTGTCTTTCAGCCTGGTGACGGCCCATATATCTGTTGGGCCATTTGTAGTCGGACCTGAGTTTTGGCCTTTTAGCATCCCATTTAATTGTTGGGCCAATTCCCGGCCATGTGTGCCTTTCAGCCTGTTAATGGACCATAAATGAGTTGGGCCATTTGTAGTTGGACCTGAGTTTTGGCCTTTTAACGGCCGATGCCCTTCATGGTCTAATACCAGCCCGGTTTCTCTTTCGGCCTGCTAAAGGCCCACAACACAGTTTGGACATTTACAATACGACCTGACTTTCGGCCTCTTAGCAGCCCATGCTGTTCATGGTCTAGTACAAGCCCGCCGTCTCTTTCGGCCTGCTAAAGGCCCACAGTATAGTTGGGCCATATGTAGCCCAAACTTAGTAACGGCCTGTTAACGGCCCGTGAAATCAATTGGGCCCACCTGTTGCCCGCTTCAATGTCAGCCTGTTAACGACCCGGGAGTTAACAGGGCTGACCATTAACTTTCGGCCTGGTAACGGCCCATTAACTTAATGGGCCCACTAAAGTTCGTACATGTCTTTAGGCCAAATTAGATAATTTGAGCCCATTACGACAAGCAATTATGCACGGGACCAAAACCGATCAAGCAAAGGTACGGCATACAGGGAAAAGCATTGCACATCCAGCATGTATTATAGGAAATTACATCCACTGGGCAATCAAAGATTGATGCTAGTGCAAATAAATGAACAGAACCTAACAATCTACAACGTCACAATCTGCAACCTCAGTACGGATGACGCCCATAAGCATGTGGGCAAGTTCTTGCTTCTTTGCTACACTGTCTCTGAAAACATTGATCAGTTGTTGTATCGCACGACTCTGCACCTCTAATTCCTCCACCATTTCCATCATTTCTTTAGCCATTAATTGGTTCACAAACATACATTTTTTCGTTGCATTTGAGACTGAGGATACTGAACAGATTCAGGTGGTCATTTTGGCAGGCTTGTATTATTGATAGTGGAGTGTGTCTCAACCACTGCATCATAACATAAATTAGGAGGGGAACCAAATAGATTAATCATGAATTATTGGCATATTACCTGGCCTAGATTTATTGGAAAGAAACAATGGGGTTGCCTTGCTATTTTCTGAGTTTGTCTTCTTATCTTCAGCAGCCTGCACCAAATTAAGACACTAGCATTGCTATCATTGGCCAAGTCAGATAATAGGAAATCAACATTGGCACAATGAACATTTGGGCAACTAGCCAACATCAAATTAGCACAATATGGCACAGCTATCATCAGCCAGGTAAGGTAATATGAAAGCAACATTGACACAATGAATGAATGGGCAACCAGAGCAGCACTACAATTCAGTAATGTGCATGATATGACATAGTACACTCATGCAGCTCAGTGTGCAAAACTACCAGGCAGTTTTCTTTACAAAAATCAACATTGGCGCCTTTAACATTTTGCTACAACTAATTTTAGATCAGACAAAAGTTGGATCCACGCCGATTAACAAAATATATGCTGATGTACAAATATAGTGATATACAACAGGTACTTACATCAGCATTGGAGCATAGAGAATTCCCGCAAGATGTTTTCCTCGAATACAATTCCAATGAAGGAAATCTTCTATCATTTAACCTTATTTTCTAAAAGAGAGATGGGTAAGAAACATGTAGAAAATATGATCAGAATGCTATAAAATTTCATGATGCGAGGATACGCACATGCTTCTTAGAAATGGAGTTGACATTCTTTTGCTGGACTGGAGCGGACTAGTTCTTTGGCCACTGGAATCTGCTTATTATCAGTGGGAGTTGGGTTCCTATGTGCTGGAGCAGTATCTATGAAAAATGGAGTTGGTTTATTATCTCCTAGCGTTTGGATCTTTTGCAAAGACCTGGTTTGTAACCCTTCATATTCTAACATAGCTGTCTTCCCCTTGCATGCCTTATATAGAAGAATGGTGCTTTAATTATAAAACATGCTACAGCAGATATGGAATAGGTACTGAAGAATAGAAAGGCATGACATATTGAGATGTATTCCTTCCATCCGGAAATATATGGATGGATCTAGGCGTATTTCAGTTCTAGAGACATCTAGTTTTACCCATTTCTGCGACATGTAATCCGGACGGAGGGAGTATGATGTAAGAGCTAGGGATACGACAGGACCAACAGTAAAAAAACACTGAAAACCCACTGCAGAACCAAAGTAATCAAACTCACTGATATGAGATAGTACACTCATGCAGCTCAGGATGCAAAACTACCAGGCAGTTTTCCTTACAAAAATCAACATTGTGGCCTTTAATCATACATTTTGCTACAACTAAATTTAGATCAGATAAAGGTTGGATTCACGATGATTAACAAAATACATGCTGATGTAAAAATATAGTGATATACAACAGGTACTTACATCTGCACTGGAGTACGGAGAATTCCTGCAAGAATCTTTCCTCACAGACGATACCAGTGCAGAAATTCTTCTATCTATTAAGCTTATTTTCTAAAAGAGACATGCGTAAGAAACATGTAGAAAATATGATCAGCATGCTATAAAATTTCATGATGCAAGGATACGCACACGCTTCTTAGAATGGAGTTGACATGTTTTTGCTGGACTGGAGCGGACTAGTTCCTTGGCCACTGGAATCTGCTTATTATCAGTAGGAGTTGGGTTTCTCTGTGCTGGAGTAGTATCTATAAAAACTGGAGTTGGTTTATTATGTCCTGCCGTTTGGATCTTTTGCGAAGACCTAGTTTGTAACCCTTCAGATTCTAACATAGTCGTCTTCCCCTTGCATGCCTTGTATAGAAGAATGGTGATTCAGTTATAAAACATGCTACAGAAGAGAGATGGAATAGGTACTGAAGAATAGAAAGGCATGACATATTGAGATGTATTCCCTCCATCCAGAAAAAAATGGATGGGTCTAGGCGTATTTCAGTTTTAGATACATCCTTTTTTATCCATTTTGGCAACATGTAATCCGGACGGAGGGAGTATGGTGTAAGAGCTAGGGATAGGACAGGACAACACAGTAAAAAACACTAGTTGAATGTAAAACTGTATGCTAGCGGAATACGTACAGAAAAAACTAAGGCAGCATACACGTGTATGATTGTGAAACTAAGATGGCATTGCAACAGAGCACTAGAACAGCACTTCAATGTAAAAAAAACATGGTATGGTAGACAGATGAAGTTCGTACTGATGAATAACAATGGATAAGATATTCAGAAGCATGATGTCCAAATTAAGCAGATGGCATTATGATAGAGTAGAATGACAGTACTTGAATTTCAAAACATGTTATCATGAATGGAATAGGTACTGAAAAACAGGAAGGCATGACATATTTACATGCATGATCAGCATGCTAAGCACATGGCATTTCAACAGAGTAGATACACTCCAGGACATTATATGCATGTTGTACCCATATTACGGGCCAAGTTAGAGCAAGGACCTTGTGGGGTGAAGAGGATTCAACATCTTTCTGCAAGTCTTCTGAAGAACTGCCTTTACATGTTCCATCATATTGGGTATCATTGACATCAAGTTTATTGGCCTTTACATTGCTCTGTGAGGTTCTTGTGGATATATCAGTATGTGCAATTATATCTGACATGCATGGAAGACAACTAGTAGTTAGATTTATGTAATGAGTGCCTGTAGGAGACGACATACATAGTAGGACTGGGGTTAACTAGCTGCAACAGGCCTCAAAAACTAAAGGGAGAACACAGATGAAAGCTACAGAATATGTATCATTTGTACTCGAGATTAACATGATGGCTCACAAAAGTATTAAAGAACAACATAGGTAATACTAGAAGTGGTATAATACTATAATCACCAGCCTGTGGGATAGCATTGGCTGATGGATGATAACTATGGAACAACGTTACCTAAAGAACAAGTATCTTAGCTGAACTATGGAACAACGTTAACTCCCGAACAAGACCCGTAAGAGATCAGCATGAATATACAGTGAAATGTGATAATCTATTTTCCATGCTTAGATGAATAACAAAACCATAAATGTTGCACACAAGTAAGATGAGGGTACAACCTATCTGGATGCCATGCATAGGAGTGAGCATCACGTGCTGACTTGTCGATGGCCCTGCAGTTGTTGTGGTTGTCCATGTCGGGCACGCGCATTCGATGCAGGGAACTGTTGAGTGGGGACTATAGCTCCCTTCTCGTGTATGCTTCCCTTGTTGGAGCAGCTACGGTGAGTCGGAAGATGGTGTGGTTGAAGATGCAGATAACACATAATGTTAAGAATGACACATCTCTTTGATCTGAAGAAATACACTAAGAGATCAACATCAAGGTACGAGAGTGGTCACACGTCTGTTGACTGAGACTAAATTGGGGTCACACGATTTTATTTTATTTTGGTACTGTCCGATCTATGCCGGATGGCTTGATGGCCGTCTTGTGCCTCCCGACTGACACTGTTAGGAATCTTCCCCGAAGAGCGGGCGACCAACGGCAGAGCAGCTTGCCTCCGCCGTCCGTGGCCCCGGCCAAAACCCTGCTCCCCGCCCGACCGCACTGTCATGGTTGTGCCGCTCCCGGGCCAATCCACAAAGACTCCCAGTCATCCAGATCCGGCGGCGGCAGTACCTTGAACCCACGCAACTCTAAGATACCCATCTAAGCGCTGCTACCGCGGCGAACTTGCGGCCCCGCAACCTTACATTAGACACCAGCCAACCGGCAGCCTAGGAGGTCCGCCGCCTTGAGGGGTGCTGCTTCCCATTGGGAATCGATTGGCCCAGAATAAAAATTCAGACAATTGACGCCTAAATAAGTGATTTCAGATGAGGGTGTGACCTATCTGGCGGCATGGTGAAGTAGGCAGGTCCAGCTGCCGAGTCGGTGAGGCCGGCGCGGTTGCGGTGGCCACCGGCGGCAGGGAAACAGCGATGTCGTGACGGTCGACGGCTACGGGGAAGCAGCGCCGGGACTCTGGACGGATCCAAAGTAGGAGCTGCTCCGGCGCCATGAACAACGGCGGGGGTGAATCGGCTCCGGTACGGTTCATGCGGCCGTCGTCGAGGTAGCTCCAGCAGCACGGAGTAAGAGGCACACGACCGAGTACATGACGGAAAATGGACAGCGCCTCCGGCATTACGGAGGAGGGCGGCTGTGAAATTGGTCCGGTGGGGGCGCCATGGAGGAGGGGCTGAGGTTTCGCGGCTCGGGAGAAGGGAGCTTCCGGGGAGAAGGTGATTTGGCGCCCACGAGGTACGAATGGGGGGGATTGGGAGGGGAGTGGAACCATGTTTTACGGACGCATTTGTCTGAAATGTCAGTGGGAGTTACAGTTCTACCCCAGCCTTTAGGCTTCTCGGCTTGGGCCTATGTACTGAGGGTCCGGGATAGTAGAGTAACTTTGCTTCTCCCCAAATAGTGGGCGGGAGCGATTTCGGGCGAGGAGTGCGTGTTTTGAAATATAGTGGACGCGAGTGATTTCAGGCAAGGAGAGCGTGTTTTGAGAAAGTGGGCGCGAGCTATTTCGGGCGAGGAGAGCGTGTTTTGCCGACCATGGTTTATGAATTATTCGGCACATGTCATTTCGGCCGAGGAGAAGGCGCGCTTGGATGAAGTTATGAACCTACCCTCGATGCACAACGGGCCAATTAATGTGTCTCCCGCATAGGACGGTAATTTCACGTCTCCCATTTATTTGCTCGGGCGAATTCCACCGAGCAGAAGATGTTTAATGGTTCGTTCAAAATTTGGGAGAACGAGCATCCACGTCTACCTAACCAAGTCGATTCGAACCAAATTTAGAAATATTAGATTGCCACTTCTTTTTTAGATGGAGAGATGATGCTCGGGAGTAATGTGTTTTTACATGCTCATTGCTAGCGATTTACTATGACAAATAGTTGACCCACTCAAAAATGGGAATCAAATCCAAAATGAAATATCTCGATTCAATGAAATAGCTCGTTCACCAGGTCAAAATAGTGAACTAAATCCAAAATTGAACACCTCAATCGAATAGCATGTTGTACAGTATTATAGTACTCCATGAACATGTTGAAAGTCAAATTAATGAACTTGTTTGATATACGCATATATCCGTTCATGTGTGGATTGCAGACAACATGTTCTACAATTTAAATATTTGAATGTAAGTTTATATCAAAACATAGTTTATATTAGTCTTTGATGCATAAAACGCGACCTCCCCCTCTCCCGGACTCCTGCTCTCTCTCTCTCTCTCTCTCTCTCTCTCTCTCTCTCTCTCTCTCTCTCTTTCTCTCTCTCTCTCTCCGACAATCTTCAATTCTGTCACACGCATCCAACACACAAACCTTGTTGGTCCTCTCTCTGTCTCTCTTTGTGTGTGTGCGTGGGGGCGGGTCTTTCTAGTTCGAAGGCATATATACTCCATCTATAGGTCTCTCTCACACACTATGTATGATTATCTAGTCCAAGCTAGATATCTTGGGTGCACTCATCGTACGCACACAAATTCCTTGGCTCGTTGCCCGTAACTCTCTCATGCACCACTCTGTCATCTCGGAGCTCTTCCCCTCTCTCTCAAACTCTCCATCTACCTGGGTCACACATACACATGCATATCTCACTCGCACTTGATAGGCCCATCAAAAACTCTATCTCTCTCCCTCGTTCTCTATCCATCTCACACGCACACACACACACACAATCTCATGCCTAACTAGCCAAGTATGATGGTATCTCACTCAATTATAGGCACACGCAGTCCCCCTATATGTATATGACTAGCTAATCTTAGTCTCCATCACAAACATGTGCATTGTCTATCTCGATTTCTCTCGGGGCATCTTTCTATCGCGCACGCACCTCCATCAATCTCCCACCCAGATAGTCCCCTCACGATCTCGAGGGGGTCTCTCTATCACGAACACTCCCTTTCGCCCTCCCCATGTGTCCATGTTCTCCATGTGTCCCTCTCGACCTTTGTTCCTTGTTGGCCAGACCTCTATTGGACATGTGCTATAGGGGTGCCTCTCAACGTTGCAAACAACCACACACTAGCTATCTTCGTGTATCTCCTCATCTCGCTTTTCTATCTCGGAGATGCATGCGTGATATGTTCGCCTAAGAAACGAAAACACACACACTCTCTCTAATTTATCGTTTTTTGTCACTTTATCTTTCACACACATACCCTTTTTGCACACTTACTCATTCTCCTTCACACGCACTTGATCCCTCTCGAGTTAGGCACTCTCCTCGGTCCATAGCATATTGATTTATTGAAAAGTCAAACATCACAAAGTTTGACCATGTACATGGAGAAAAAAATTACATCTGGAATGGCAAACATATACCATTAGATTCACCATGAGATGTAGTTTCGTATGATGTATCTTTGGTATTAAAGATATAAATAACATTTGTATAAACCTAATCAAAGTTTCCAAAGTTTGACTTCTAAAAAAATTACATGCACTGCATTATCGAGCGGATGGAATATCTATTTCCCCCTCTCAACTATCTGATGCACCACTCAACCTTATCGGGGCTCCTCAATCTCTCTCAAACTTTATATCTCCCTGGTTCACACATACACATGTCTCGCTCGCGCTATACATATAGACCCATCCAACACTCTCCGCCCTTGTTCTCTCTCTATGTGACATGCACCCCCCTAATAAGTACCATAATCCCTCACTCCATCATAGGCGCAAGCACTCCCCCCTAAGTATGATTATCTCTCACTAGCCATCAGGAACACACATTGCCTCCTTCCATCCATACGTCTATCTCGATATCTCTCGTGGTATATTCTATCGCACACACACCTTGTCACTCGATTTCCCACCCATGTAGTCCCATCACGATCTCCAAGGGATCTCTCTATGACAAACATACATTCTCTCCTCCCCATGTCTGCATTTTCTCCGTATGTCTCTCTCGACCTCTCTCCCTTGTTTGTCAGACCCCTCTTCGCCACGTGCTAGGGGTCTTGCTCTCTCGGTTGCAAACAACCACACACTATCTCCTCACCTTGCTTCTCTTGTCGAAGATGCATGTGTGATATGTTTGCATAAGACACACACATTTTTTCTCGACTTTTATCGAGTGTTGTCCCTGTCTCTTTCACACACGCACACATACTTTTTTCACTCACTCTTTCTATTTCACTCTCTCTCTCTAGTTAGGGACTCTCTCACATCCATAAGCATATGGATGTTTTGAAAAGTCAAACCTCAAAAAAGTTTCAAACATATCACATGTTTATCTTTGGTATTGTAGATATAAGTAATTTCTTTATAAACTTGGTCAAAGTTTCAAAAGTTTTGACTGTAACATCCCAAATTTTCAATTTGGAATGCTATACACGAGATCATCACTGCATATCATATTTATTGCATTTTGGTTGATCCTAGAAATTTTTCGCAACTCAAGGACCCCCGGAGAGAGTTGGGGATTTCGTTATTTTCATATTTGAGTTGTCTCAAATTTTGAAAATAGGATCATTTGATTTTATTTATTTTATCTTCAATAATTTCTATTACAAAAATATGAGAGAGGGAATAAAAATGACTTTCCCAAAATAAAGAAATATTGAGGATTTAATAAAAAAATCAAATAAGATTTTATTTGGTTTTATTTGCTATTTTATTTGAATTTAGGAAAAATGCGCGTTTTTCAAAATTGCATTTAGGCCCCAAATAAATGTTCATCCTGTGAGGCTTGATTTTAGAAGCCGGGGAAAATTTATTTCGGGATTTTTGGAGTCCGTTTAGTATTTCTTTTATTTGTTTTTCTGCACGTTATTATTAAAAAAACGCGAACCCACTCCGGGCCGTACCCGAGCAGGACTCCGCCCGGGGCAGCCCTTATAAGGTGCCCGCCCGAGCCGGCCAGCCCACCAGCGCCCCAGCCCGCCTCGAGCCACGCACCGCGCCCTAACCCTAACCCTAGGCCGCCGCCGCAGCCGCGCCGCCCCGCGTCGCCCCGCCGCCTCGCCTCCGCCCCGCGCAGCCGCCTCGCCACCCCGCGTTGCCTCGCCGGAGCCACCCGCCGGACCCGCCGCCGAGGTAGCCGCCGTCGCCGGCGGGTTTCTTTAGAAAACCGCCTGGTTTTTTTAAAAGCAGTGGTTTATTTTTTTAGAACGGTTTTTTGGGTTTATTCTATTTAACGAGCGTTCGCTCATTCGTTTGTTTTAGCGAACGTGTTCGTCGTTTAGATCCAGTTAACGAACGTTCGCTTGTTAAACTGTTCGTCATTTTTTCTTTTTCTCGAATTATATCCGTGATTTTTCTGATCGCGATTTCTGATCTGATTTTCGCTTTAGTATAACTTCTCGCACGTTTATCGGAATCAGGCGATTCAAGCGCCTGGAGTTTTGTCTCGAAACCCTCTTTCCGTTTAACCTACTCAAACAAGTTTTTGACACTATAAAAATTGCCCTAGATCCAGAATAGTAATTGAAGCCTGTTTCTTTTGTCGTTTGTCCTTCGTTGCTTCCTTCGATTTGATTCTTTTTGCCAACCGGAGTTCTTAAGTTGAACTTTCTGGTTAGATCTCTTATTCGAGTTTTACCTGTGCATTAGTTGAGTACTTATTGTATGCTTGTTTGTTTGCGATAGAGTACCTGGAGTGCGCCGCTTATTACTTCGAATCACTAGGTTTCCCGGATCATCAGCAAGGCAAGTAACACTTTAATCATACCTTCTACTACCCAGTTTTATTGCATTAGATCAATCCTTACACATTGCATGATTAGGATCTAATTAAATTGTGGGTTTGGGAAGTAGTTGAGGTAGTACCTATTACCTATTTATTATCAAACCTTTGGGAGTTACTTCTACGTTTGCTTATTATTGCTATGCTATGCTAGTAGATGTGGATTGGGTGAGTGATATCCATGACAGATGTGAGATTTTTAAATCAATGGTTTATCTAAGGTGGCAACTTAAATACACATCTGGGTGGATTGAGGTACCTGGGTATTCCAGGATTGCCTGTTTTCTTTTGGACCGCCACCCAGGCTCAAAGGGATCATGAGATTATTCATACTAGAAACTTCCGTGTGTAGCCACAAGCTATTATGGGCTCTAGCATAGTTGACTAAGTCGTGCGAACTCTTACTGTGGTAGACTAGTAGATGTAGGGGATGTAGGTGGTACGGTCTACCCATCGTAAGGTGCTAGCGCTTCTGAAAGACTATGTCTCGGTCATCCGTTTCTCAAACACCGTGTAGTGCGAGAAACCAAACGGAGGCGATCGAGTCTTGTGGGGAAAAGTGCGCAAACCTCTGCAGAGTGTATAAACTAATCATGGTTAGCCGTGTCCCCGGTTATGAACATCTTGAGTATCTAATACCTGGATTATCATGTGAATCTCAGCATGTTACTATAAAATTTAATTTGATGGGTTTGTTTAATGATGTTACTTAATTGGGATCGAGGATGCTGCCAACCATTCTCAATGTTCAACAACCACCATAATAGTTAAATAAATTTATTCCTTTGCAGTAGGGAAAAATTGGCTTTACGCAAAACTGTAACCATAGAGCTTTCCACCAGCCAAATATGCATATAGTATAGCTGTTTCATTCCATTACTCTCTATGTGTTACATTGCCAGCATGTTCCATGTGCTGACCTGTTTTCGGGCTGCAATGTTAATGTTGCAGACTTTTCAGACGACGATTAAGGAGTTTTAGGTCGTGGTTCTATACTCAATGATGCCGTTGGAGTTGATGGACTCACTTATGTTCCAAGCCTTCCGCTGTTATCGTTATTAGATGGCCTTAAGCCATTTTTATTGTAATAAGTTCTCTATTGAGACACTCGATGTAATAAGTGTGTGATTGCTACTCTGTGATAAATCCTTCAAGTACTGTGTGGTGTCAGCATTACTGATCCAGGGATGACACCGGAGCACAGAGATTGGACCGTGTGAGGTCTGTTCGCTACAAGATTGTATCGGAGCACACGCTGACTGTAGGACACGACCACTAAGCTAAAGACCTAGAGCACTACTCACTCTTCTCTTCTGACCTCTCATCTTTTCTACTCTTTAGGATGGCGGATGCAAGGAACAAGTTCACGCAACCGGATGAAGATACACCCTTTGGACGTTACTTCAAGGAAGTCACTAAATACCTGAACATAGGAGTACCAATCTTCACCGGAACCTACAACGCCACTTTACCTGAAGAAGAGCGCTGGATGATTCAAGTTCAAGTTCCAGGAAGGACGTTCATGCCAGTCACTGAGCCCATAGAGTTTTCCTTTGATGCACCAACTTGGAGTCTAGGAAAGAGCATGGCAGCTCACATCGCCATATGACGCATTGGAGAAGTCTACCGCAATGATCTCAAGGATACTATCTACCAGATTTGTGGGCGCCAAGATGAGCACTAGGAGATGATCAGCACCAGAAAGGATAGATCAATTGCAGCTTTTATCCAGGAGTTAAACCAGCACATTCGACATCAGGAGAACCGGATGTGCACCGACATGATAGACCTTAAGAAGGCAAGGACAAGAATCAAGGAACTGGAGGAAGAACTCAAGGCTACACGTGAAGATTATGAAGAGGAAATCGAAGTATTATTGGGGAAGAATGACGATCTGATCAAGAAGATCAGGATATTTATGGGAGGTCCTACACCAATAGATGAAGACGAAGAACCCAAGGAGATCGCCTGGAAGACTACATCATCATCGATGACACCGACTCGAATCCAGATGATAGCGATGATGACTATGTTGATGAAGCTGGAGCAGATATCATGTAGTCTACAACCGAAGAATATTTCTAGTAGACCGCCTCATCAGTAGTAGTAGTCCACCATGTCAATATTGTATGCCCTTGTTTGATTGAATGAAGTGAATTGTTTGCTTTTTCCTCATGTGCATATGGGTAGTGTTTTCTCTTTAGACCCCCTCTATTCTTAAATCTCATCTTTTATAAACCCTCAGATGCCTCCGAGACGTGACCCCGGATTTACCTTTCCACCGGAGCTCACCCAGTTGATCCAGCAGCAGAACACATTGATGCAGTTGCTAGTCCAGAATCAGAATCAGGGGAACAACAACAACAACAACCCACCACCACCACCTGTTGATCACTTAGCCCGTTTTCTTAGGCTGAATCCGCCGGTGTTTTCCAGTAGCACCGAGCCGATAGTAGCAGATGATTGGCTCCGCAAGACAGCTAGAGAGTTGACCACAACAGGATGCACGGATGCGGAGAAGGTGAAGTTTGCCACACATCAGCTTGAAGGACCCGCAGCATCATGGTGGGAGAATTTCACAGCCACTTTCCCTGTCGATACTGTCACATGGGACCAGTTTCAGCAGGCTTTTCGAACTGCCCATGTTTCAGCAGGAGCTATGGCCATGAAGAAGCGAGAGTTTCGCAACTTGCGCCAAGGAGGATGGACTGTTGGCCAGTATGTGGAGGACTTTAGTAAATTAGCACGTTATGCCCCAGATGACGTTGCTACGGATGCAACTAAGCAGGAGAAGTTCCTGGAAGGACTGAATGAAGACCGTGTTTATGTGCCAAATGATTCGGCGGGAAGCTAATTCTATAAGAGGCCCATGATTCACCATACTCGATTCACCCAGGAAGTACCAAGATGTATATGGATTTGAAGGATATTTTCTGGTGGACTGGAATGAAGAAGGATATTGCGGAGTACGTAGCAGTTTGTGATGTATGTCAGAGAGTGAAGGCAGAGCATCAGAAGCCAGCAGGATTGCTACAACCATTGCCGATACCCGAATGGAAGTGGGATAAGCTAGGCATGGATTTTATTACAGGATTGCCCAGAACACGTTCAGGCTATGACTCGATATGGGTTGTAGTCGATCATTTGACAAAGGTAGCTCACTTCATTCCAGTGAAGACTATCTATACCAGTGCGAAGTTGGCAAAGATATACATGACCAGGATCGTATGTCTGCATGGAGTTCCAAGGAGCATTGTATCGGATAGAGGAACCCAGTTTACTTCAAAGTTCTAGAATCAGTTGCATGAGACTTCGGGAACCAGACTAGAGTTTAGCACAGCTTTCCACCCACAGATAGATGGACAGACTGAGAGAGTCAACCAGATCTTGGAGGATATGCTAAGAGCTTGTGCGCTAGATTACGGATCTAGTTGGGATGAGAATTTGCCATATGCAGAGTTATCTTACAACAACAGCTATCAATCTAGTTTGAAGATGGCCCCTTTCGAAGCCCTGTATGGAAGGAGGTGCCGGACCCCATTGTCCTAGGATGAAGTTGGAGATCGCTAGTTGTTTGGACCGGATCTGATAAAGGAATCTGAACAGAAAGTGAAATTAATTCGCGACAGGCTAAAGGTAGCTCAATCCAGGCAGAAGAGTTATGCAGATTCTAAACGCAAGGAGACAGTTTACGAAGTCGGAGACCAAGTTTATCTTCGAGTATCACCACTTGGAGGAGTTAAGCGCTTTGGACCTAAGGGAAAACTAGCGCCATGTTTTGTAGGCCCATACAAAGTGTTGGAACGTATGGGAGAAGTAGCCTACAAGTTGGAATTACCCGAAGGACTCTCAGGAGTTCACGACGTGTTTCATGTATCCCAGTTGAAGAAGTGCCACGCAGAGATGGCTGACATACCACTAAGAGATACGGTACCACTGGAAGCAATTCAGTTGGACAGTGATTTGACTTATGAGGAGAAACCAGTTAAGATTCTAGAGTATGCCAGTCGAGTCACCCGTAGCAAGGTTATCAAGTTTTGCAAGGTTCAGTGGAGCCACCACATGGAGGATGAAGCCACCTGGGAACGAGAGGAAGATTTGTTGAAGGACCACCCTCGCCTATTTTCTAGCCAACCCGAATCTCGAGGGCGAGATTCACCTTAAGGGGGGTAGGTTTGTAACATCCCAAATTTTCAATTTGGATTGTTATAAACTAGATCATCATTGCATATCATATATTGCATTTTGGTTGATCCTAGAAATTTTTCGCAACTCAAGGACCCCCGGAGAGAGTTGGCGATTTCGTTATTTTCATATTTGAGTTGTCTCAAATTTTGAAAATAGGATCATTTGATTTTATTTATTTTATCTTCAATAATTTCTATTACAAAAATATGAGAGAGGCAAAAAAATGATTTTCCCAAAATAAAGAAATATTGAGGATTTAATAAAAAATCAAATAAGATTTTATTTGGTTTTATGTGCTATTTTATTTGAATTTAGGAAAAATGCGCGTTTTCCAAAATTGCATTTAGGCCCAAAATAAATGTTCCTCCTGTGCGGCTTGATTTTAGAAGCCGGGGAAAATTTATTTCAGGATTTTTGGAGTCCGGTTAGTATTTCTTTTATTTGTTTTTCTGCGCGTTATTATTAAAAAAACGCGAACCGACTCCGGGCCGTACCTGAGCGGGACTCCGCCCGAGGCAACCCTTATAAGGCGCCCGCCCGAGCCGGCCAGCCCACCAGTGCCCCAGCCCGCCTCGAGCCCCGCGCCGCGCCCTAACCCTAACCCTAGGC
>NC_041390.1:427255996-427261228 GCF_002162155.2 Triticum dicoccoides
CGCCGTCGCCGGCGGTTTTCTTTAGAAAACCGCCCGTTTTTTTAAAAGTCGCGGTTTATTTTTTTAGAATGGTTTTTTTCGGTTTATTCTATTTAGCGAGCGTTCGCTCGTTCGTTCATTTTAAGAACGTGTTCGTCATTTAGATCCAGTTAACGAACGTTCGTTCGTTAAACTGTTCGTCGTGTTTCTTTTTCTCGGATTAAATCCGCGATTTTTCTGATCGCGATTTCTGATCCGATTTTCGCTTTAGTATAACTTCTCGCTCGTTTATTGGAATTAGGCGATTCAAGCGCCTGGAGTTTCGTCTCGAAACCCTCTTTCTGTTTAACCAACTCAAACAAGTTTTTGCCACTTTAAAAATTGCCCTAGATCCAGAATAGTAATCGAAGCCTGTTTCTTTTGTCGTTTGTCCTTCGTTGCTTCGTTCGATTTGATTCTTTTTGCCAACCGGAGTTCTTAAGTTGAACTTTCTGGTTAGATCTCTTATTTGAGTTTTACCTGTGCATTAATTGAGTACTTATTGTATGCTTGTTTGTTTGCGATAGAGTACCCGGAGTGCGCCGCTTGTTACTTCGAATCACTAGGTTTCCCGGATCATCAGCAAGGCAAGTAACACTTTGATCATACCTTCTACTACCCAGTTTTTTTGCATTAGATCAATCCTTACACATTGCATGATTAGGATCTAATTAAATTGTGGGTTTGGGAAGTAGTTGAGGTAGTACCTATTACCTGTTTATTATCAAACCTTTGGGAGTTACTTCTACGTTTGCTTATTATTGCTATGCTATGTTAGTAGACGTGGATTGGGTGAGTGATATCCATGACAGATGTGAGATTTTTAAATCAATGGTTTATCTAAGGTGGCAACTTAAATACACATCTGGGTGGATTGAGGTACCTGGGTATTCCAGGATTGCCTGTTTTCTTTTAGACCGCCACCCAGGCTCAAATGGATCATGAGATTATTCATACTAGAAACTTCCGTGTGCAGCCACAAGCTATTATGGGCTCTAGCAAAGTTGACTAAGTCATGCGAACTCTTACAGTGGTAGACTAGCAGATGTAGGGGATGTAGGTGGTACGGTCTACCCATCGTAAGGTGCCAGCGCTTCTGAAAGACTATGTCTCGGTCATCCGTTTCTCAAACACCATGTAGTGCGAGAAACCTAATGGAGGCGATCGAGTCTTGTGGGGAAAAGTGCGCAAACCTCTGCAGAGTGTATAAACTAGTCACGGTTAGCCGTGTCCCCGGTTATGGACATCTTGAGTATCTAGTACCTGGATTATCATGTGAATCTCAGCATGTTACTATAAAATTTAATTTGATGGGTTTGTTTAATGATGTTACTTAATTGGGATTGAGGATGCTGTCAACCATTCTCAATGTTCAACAACCACCATAATAGTTAAATAAATTTATTCCTTTGCAGTAGGGAAAAATTGGCTTTACGCAAAACTGTAACCATAGAGCTTTCCACCAGCCAAATATGCATATAGTATAGCTGTTTCATTCCATTACTCTCTATGTGTTACATTGCCAGCATATTCCATGTGCTGACCCGTTTTCGGGCTGCAACGTTAATGTTGCAGACTTTTCAGATGATGATTAAGGAGTTAGAGGTCGTGGTTCTATACTCAGTGATGCCGTTGGAGTTGATGGACTCACTTATCTTCCAAGCCTTCCGCTGTTATCGTTATTAGATGGCCTTAAGCCATTTTTATTGTAATAAGTTCTCTATTGAGACACTCGATGTAATAAGTGTGTGATTGCTACTCTGTTACTAATCCTTCAAGTAATGTGTGGTGTCAGCATTACTGATCCAGGGATGACACCGGAGCACAGAGATTGGACCTTTTGAGGTCTGGTCGCTACATTGACTTTAAAAAAATGTTGGAACTGCATTATCGAACGGAGGGAGTAGCTCTTTCTCTCTCTCTCTCTCTCTGCTATCTCTCACGGGCCTCCCCTCTCACGCAAACACTCTATACCGACGGATTATACGCTCACTGTGTCAGAGTATAGCTTCGTATATTGTTTAGTTGACCGGTCAACCAATCCAGATGCTGCTTTGTTAGCTCGTGTTTTGTATCTTCGTGTGCTGGCCCATGTGGCAGTGGGTGAAAATAAGTAAACTAGAGGCCCATCTGACATGCAGTGAAGTAAACAAAGTTGAAACCACTCGGGGTAGCACCCCGCACACTAGTAAATTGAGGGCGCTTTGACGACACACTTCTTCCGCGTGGAAGACGCACTCACGCACAATTCACCACTGCGCGGTGGCATGCACAGAAGGACGCACTCGCGCACACCCAGCACACAACACACACTAGCACAAGTGTACACTGGCGTCGCCGCCGGTTGAGATGGACGGCGAGGCAGCCAACAAGCGGAGGCGGCTCGAGCCAAAACCGCATCCGGCGAGCCTGGACTTCATCAGCAGCCTCCTCGATGACATGCTGCTCATCATCATCGGCCTCCTCCCCACCGAATCTGTCGTGCGGATGGTGCCCCCTCTGGCGCCGCGTCCCCCTCAACCTCACCGTCGACAGCTGCCTCTGCGACGGGGATTGCAAACACATGGCCGCAGTCTCCAAGATCCTTTCATCGCACCCTGGGCCAGCCAGACGCCTTGACATCCGCATGTTCAGTAACAACTGCAAGGTCCAACCCAATTTCGACGAGTGGTTCTTATCCCCTTCCCTAGATTAGCTTGAGGAGCTCAGCTTTGAAGATGGACGATGTCTCTCTCTGCCGCCGTCCGTGCTCCGCCTCGCGCCAACGCTGCGCCGCGCCAGCTTCAGCTCCTGCTATCTTCCCCAGATTAATGTCGCACCCGCCCTTCTTCTCCCTCAACTCAAGCAGCTCGACCTCTTTGACGTTGTCATCTTGAAGAAGGCTATGGAGCACCTGCTCCGTAGCTGTACTACGCTCGAGTAACTTCGTCTTGAGCAGATGCACGGGTTCATTAGCCTCCACATCGCCTTGACGAATCTCCGATGGATTTATGTGTCTTGCTGGCCCCGTAACAAGACATCAATTGGAAAGAGATCACTCGAGCTGTTCCACGTTATGGTCATTGAGAATGCGCCTTTCCTTGAGAGATTGCTTGTATCAGTTCTAGAAGGTCCAACAAAAATCAGGGTCAATGACGCACCGAAATTGACAGCGTTGGTGCACTCATGTGCCAACTTCTCCGAACTCTTTATTGGATCCCATATCGTTCAGGTACAACACTCATCTTCTTCTCCATCTTCTTGAAATTCACATTTTTAAATTTCTTCTTGATGTATTTACGACCGTCTTCCAGAAAATGATTCCCACAAGCTTGACCCAGTCTATGCGCATAGTGAAGATCTTGGCAATAAAATCTACCGGCCCCAATCTGGATCAAGTTGTTGGATTCCTTACATGCTTTCCGTGCATGGAGAAGCTACTCATCAAGGTGAAACTTCTTTCCTATTAGTAAACGGTAATCACAACGTAGCTCAAATTTTTCGTAATTTTACCAAATTACGATGACAAGTGTAGTGTTCAAAACTGCATCTAGGCACTGCGCCGAAAGAAATGTTTTCAGTATTTTTTCTCACGTGATCACCTGCATCGTTTTTTGTTGTACTACTATAGTAGCCTAGGCTAGTCATAGTGGAAAGTAACTTAGACTACTCCAGTAACTCTATGGTTACCCTAAGAGCAAGTACTACCTCCATCCTGGTTTAGTCTTCCTATTTTGTAGTATCAAAATTTGACCATAGATTTAACTAACAAAATGTTAATGCATGTCACTAAGAACTATATCGTTGGATTCGTATTTGAACATAATTTCAAATGGTGTAATTTTTAGTGACATGCATTGGCATTTTCTTACATAAATATATGGTCAAAATTTCATACTAAATAAGAGGTAGTACAAAAGTGGGCTATAAAGGCCCTCCACTATGTAGGCCAAAACACGTGCCAAATCCACTTGTGATGCATTTGGCATCGATGCCCCTCCATTGCTCACCTGGTGCCCCAATCTGGATCACCTACTTTGCTCCGGTGCCAAATTAACTCACGCAATGAAAAAACACTTGCGTGGGAGAGAGAGAGAGAGAGAGTACCACAACAATAAAAAAACACTTGTTTGGGAGAGTGAGAGGCTGGTCTAGTTGGTTTGATTGATTTGTTTATTCATGTGGGTCTGTGTGCACAGCGGTGCCAACTCTCTCACATCGCGAGAGCGGTGCCAAAATCTTTTGATTTGACATCAATGCGTATTATGGCATCGGCCACGTAGTGGAAGGCAACAAATGCCCAAGCTCTTCACGTACTCCTAGGTAAATGAGAGGAAAGAAAAAGAGAGAGATAGTGAAAAAATATCACTAGCCAGTCAACCCTATCATATGAGCGAATGATATTGGTACCTCTTGATAACACGACAATCTTATACAGCCAGTTGCTCTAATATGTTCTCTTCTTTTGCAGATAAAAAAAAGACCCGAAAGTGAAAAATGTGCTGCACTATAACAATCTCATCGAATGCCTTGATCTCCATCTTACAACAATTGATTTGATCGACTACCGAGGCAACATATCTGAGATTAAATTGGCCAGGTTCTTTATTCTGTAGGCAAGTGTGCTCAAGGTAATGAGGTTTGGCGTTCTCTAGCGCAACAATGAATGGCGTGCTGATCACCGCAAGCGTCTAAGCATAAATGACAAAGTCTCCGCAGAAGTTGAATTTTTTTTTTGAAACATTAAGTGGCCAGAGACTCGAAAACTTATTTGCTGTTAGTATAACGCCAGCAGTCAAGTCAAGCAATGCTACTACTAAAGTGATGCCACATTTAACTAATGCTGCACTCAGTCTAATGCCACCGATAAATTTAAGCAATGCCATTTAATATCACTGGATTATTTCAGGGTTAGCTATTGATTGTGGATGTATTAATGATTTTTAAGCTAAGGCATTCTAATGCCGTTGCACAGCCAGTATACCAACAATGAAACTTGTTACTACCTTCAGATTTTTGCACTGTTAATGCTTATAGATTATATACCTCACTTTCATGAGATAAGTTAATTTTTTGTACAGTGTCACCAAAATGCCAAGGCGCTGTTGTCATTTTATTTTGGTTAAACTGCACAAAAAAATATGAAGACAAGAGGAAAGGTCAAGAGTCGGCACCTCCTCCTCCGGCTGTTCTCTTGATTCGTTCGATCAAGTTTTTATGTTTGATCGATTATCA
>NC_041390.1:427261541-427267616 GCF_002162155.2 Triticum dicoccoides
TACCTTGGAGGTACATGGTTTGCAATTTTTTATACTATCATTAGTTAATAATGCTAGTTACCTTCAGACTTTTGTATTTGGTTTAATGCTCATGCACAGCTAGTATACCAATGTTGAAATGTGTTACCTTTACATTTTGTATTGTTAATTGTTCCAGAAATCTTCCAGTGCCAGAGTTTACCGAAATCTGTTCAGTAAAACCATTGTACTGTAACCTATAATAAAATAACTACTCTACTGTTGCACTAGCCACTAGATTAGTGTATATATGTAGTATTCGAAATTTTGAATGGTGTTGCATTAGCGTATGGACATAAATAAAGTGTGGAAAGCTTTCCCAGATATGTGCTCAAGAAAACTACTACTTGTTTTTCTAAATACTAGTAGACGTTTGGGTACCTTAAACTGAACCGCGAAAATGTCTTATATTAAGGAACAAAGGGTGTGGAGTTCACTTGAATTATCCCGGTAAAGCTGGTCACGCCTTTGTTAAAAGTAATGTTCACTATGTTATTGGAGGAGGTCTGTAAGTTTGTCTCTAATGCCTATTGACTACATACCTGACATCATAATGTAATGTTAAGTCATTTCCTTTTGTACAGTGTCACTGAATTGTCAAGGCGGTGATGGCATTTTATTTTAGTTGAACTGCACAAAATATGCTTAAAAGAAGGGGAAAGGTCAGGAATCGATCATTCTTTCATAAAGAACTATATATGCCTTTCTGACATCAGCCTCTGTTGCCTTATTTATTCCTTCAAACAGGTGGTTAGAAACAGTCTTGCTACCTTTTCCCATTAAGAAATTGGAATGCTTATATTTGTGAGTCTATGCTTCAACTAGTGCCACTTTTATATTAACCACACTTTCAATATCTATGCAAACAGGGATGCTCAATTTTAGTGGAACTGCACAAAAAGTCCAACTGGTTCAACATTAGGAGCATGTTTTCTTCCAAACCTTTATATCCAATTGGTGGCACTATGAGCTATTCATTAAGAAGGTAAATGGTTTGCTACTATATTGCTACTCTTTTTGTAATGTCATTAGATAGTAATAGTAGTGGATTGCATGTGAATTTATTGGTAGGGTGGACCTACATTGGAGGTGCAGGACAGGATTCAATGATTGGATGCTCAATTTTGGTTGTATCGATTTCACCTCTTCCATCACTGCGAACATGGATATCCTTGGTCTGATGAAGAATAGGCGCTATATTTCTGCTCTGAACAAGCAAATCAATTCAGTACGAAATTGTCCAGGGCAAAACATGACTGTATCAAATTGTCCAGTGCAAAACATGACAGATGCTAAGCGGAAGAGACATGTTTAAACCGAAAATACAAGGTGGGGGATATGTTTACTAGCTACTTGATATTTGTGCAGACACAGATGTCTGCCCATTGCTATTCGGAAAACACACAAAGTGACCGCAATTTTGGTTGAAGTACACAAGAGAATAGTATAGTCACTACATGCAGTGCCATTTGAAAATAGACATAGAAAGATTGGATAGTCACTTCATGGACTGCAGAAAACTAGTACTGTACTATTTATTGGCCAACACTAGGTGCTACATTGCTTTGGTCTGATTATACAATGGGCATCATTTTGCCTAAGTTAAAGTTTGTATTCCGAAAATAGTCTCACCGTGTGATCAAGAGAAGACCAAATCATATTGAAGTGGATGTTCCTCCATCATGTGTGGTTCATTCTCATGGTTCTAGCTGTTGGTGAAACCACTTACGTTTGCAAGAGGAATTGTAGAATTCACAAACAAATTTGTCTTTTAGTCTGTACTGAATGTTGGCCAAGAGAAGCATCCATGTTAGCAGGAAGAACATATGTTTTTTCTAGATCTTTCCTTTTGGAGCTATATATTTGTATATGATCTGTGAATCATTGAGATGCATTAACATGTTGATCTTATGTATGGGAATCATTCTAGTTGGTTTTAGTTGTGGCTGATCTTTGCATTTGGAGCTACATATTTGTATATGATATGTGAATCATTGAGATGCATTAACAGTTCCTTATATCTGTTCGCTCAGTGTTTACAAGTTACTGATCAATCACTAACTAGCCTACTAATGCGCTCCTGGCTGTTTTAGTTGCGACGCAAGATCCGAAGTGGCAGTTTTTTGCATTGTTGAGGAAATCGTTAACTGGTAACTGCTCGGTTGGCTGGCGAGTAGGGGATTAATAGGCTAATCGGCAAGTTAATCGGCCATTTAATCAATTAATCGGACGATTTATCAGTTTATCGGCTACTCGGTGACCCTATGAGTAGGGATTAATCGACAAGTTAACTTGTTAATCGGATGAATTCTTGAACAGGGGGTTTTGGAATAAAAATGCCTACCTCTGAAGAAAATGACAAGCTGCTCTGAAGAAAATGCCATGCGAATCTGAAGAAACTGCCAGCGAAAACGTTCACAATGCCTTATCTCCCAGCTAAAGTTCATCAACTAATGCCCTCGGCTGTGACTCGTTGCATGCTGCTCCGCGTACTGGCTGCGAGCAATTTTGAGTGCCTGCATGCAGTCGGCCATAGTTAAGGCAGCTAACTAATGCGAAAAAGATGCACTTTAATTCTTGCGGGCCTTTTAAATCCATGCAATCATTATTGACAAGGAGGGAGATGATTCGAGTGCACTCGTTTCACCGTCATGCCGGCGTACGACCCAGCACGGACGGGACGACACATTCAGAATTTCAGTTTCTCTAGTTTTCCATGGCAAGCTGGCGCGCTAAGCCATGCCTGCTTAATTATGCATTGAATTCCTATGACCGTTGCGCTACCTTCCGCCTATAAGTATTGTTTCCCGGCCTTCTATGGTGGCACCGTGACCGAACTCGCCCTATCATCATAAGCCCCCACCGGCACCACGTCACTCGCCACTTATCGTCTCTCTCGCCACGTCCGCCATGCCCCCGCCCGTCCGCGATAGGCAAGGCCGGAGGCGGTCACCGTCGGAACTAGTGTTTGGTTTTTCACCGGAAGGCAGACGGAGGGAGGAGGCATTCCATCGGTTTTTAGATGGAAATGCGGAGATCAAGGACTTGTTGGAGCGCGACCGCCTGGCAGAGGAGCAGGAGTTGTTGGAGTGTGACCACTTGGCGGAGGAGCAGCGTATCACCGATTTGCGCCACCAGCAGGACATGGAGCAGCAGCGCACCGATGCTCTGAGTCGCGAGCAGAGCGCCCGCACCTGGGCCGACTACGTGGAGGCCGGTGCCTGGCAAATAGCCCTGGAGGCTGTCGGGTACGCACGCGTTCGCGACGCTGATTTTTACTACCAGCTTGTCAAGTGGGTTTCCCGCTCAGAAGCTGAAGCTTCGGTGGAACACGACGGCATGGAAAGGGCCAACGCGCACGAGCAACGCGCCCTATCGCACCTCTTGCAAGTCCGAGGCGAGGCGGAGGACGCCGGTGCCGGTGTTTAGCATGTACCGCAGATGGCGGCCAGCATCGTCTAGTTAGCTAAGAGTAAGTTAGTACTTGTACGCTACTAGAGTATTAGTGGGAGTAGATAGTTAACTTGGCTATGATGGTTGTCAACGTGGAAGTTCAGTACTCTATATGAGGATCAGACCTGTTACTTTGCTCTGAATGTTGAACTTTCCGTTTGAACATATGGAATGGGCTCTTATTTTTTTAAATGGGTTGTATTTTTCCTCCATGGGTTTAGAGGCTGACTTGTGGGCCTACCAAGTTGACGCGTACACAATCAGGAGATGATTGTACGGGGAGAGGATGACAGCAGGGACCCGCCAAGGTCATGGCAGTACGCAAGCAAGTGCCTCCTTATTTCAATCCAATAAGAAATGGCTCCTCCTAATGGATTTCTGACATATGGGTCCCATGCCATTGTCAACGTAGTCAATAAACGAGAGAGTTGCACAACGAGCAGCTGACACCAGGGACCCAGCAGCTCGCTGATTTAATTTTGTTTTGGGTTAATTTGATAAATGCCACTCCAAATCTGGTGTTTCTGAGAAATACCACTGCAATTTCCAAAACTTTTAAAAATGCCATTTTATGCCATTTCCAGTGGCATTTTTCGAAGTCTGGAGTGGCGTTTTTCAAAGTTTGCAAAAATTGCAGTGGCATTTTGCAAATTTGGAAATTGCAGTGGCATTTTTATGAATCGCCATATTTGTTGTGGCATTTATCTAATTTGTTTTTGAGATGGAAGCAGGGTGTCAACTGGGCTGTGCGGGGCACTCTGGCCTGTCTAGACAACCTTCTCTTTTATGTTTACCACACACCGGCCCAGTAGTTTTTTTCTTTCTGAAAATGGCTAGCCCAGTTTTTTGTTGTGATTTGCCAAGTAAGTCGCTTTGTCACCCCTGTTGGGCTGCAAAACTTTCAAGATGAGGTGAGCTTCATTCAGCTGGATGAGAAAATGACCTATCAGTAATGAGAAATGCGATGTACATTTTTAAAACACATCAAACCGGCAATTACTTTCAAATTTCTTTTTTCATTTCAAGATTTTAAATTGCATTAATTTTTATGCGTGGACAATTTGTTGGATTTTATATTGATATACATTTATTTTAGAATCAGTTTGAATGTGACTCGAAATTTTGGGATTAAAAACAGTTCGGACAGCACCGAAATATGCAACATTTCGTATAATTTTTTAACCGTGGCCACAATATGGGCTGTAATGCAAACAAAAAGAATATAGTCTCCAAAAAAACTTAAGAATTAGCAAATGGGATGTAAATTATTAGAAATAATGGTAGATGGGATGTATGTTGTTTTCCACAGATTTGAGGCTTTCCTAAAAAAAGGTTGACGCACAAGCAGTGACTGTTGGATATCCATCCAACGGCCGTCGTGCTTCTTCAATCTTTGCTCTTCCTGCTCCAGCCGCTCAAACAAGCATCGACGGGACTGCCTGCTCCCTCCTCCCCGTGGTCGGCTATGCTGCCGCGCAGGCCTCACTGCCCCACCGTACTCCCATCGCTGACCTAGCCATCCCTCTACTCCCCACACCTGCTGTTATTCTCCGGCGATAGCAAACGAACCAGTAGACCCTCGTACAGTCGTACTCCCCTCCGTGTGGGAAACAACTGCCGAGTCTTCCCTGCCTCCGTGTCGTTCCCTTCCTAGGCCTCGCTGTGGTCCACCGCCCCCGTGCTCTCGGCGCGGCCTGGTCAACATGGTCAACGACCGACATGCATCTGAAGTGGACTATACATGGAGAGGCTGACAGCTGGGTCCATGGTCGCACGCAAGGAAATGCCTCCTTATTACGCGCAAAATAATGATTCCTCCACCTGACATCTGGGACCCACCAAAAGGGCCTCTGTATTTCACGAAAAAAACATTACCGCCGCTGACAGCTCGGACCCACCAGCTATATCTTCGCATGCGAGGAAGTGCGTCCTTATTACGCGCAAAAAAAGAATACTCCATCCTGCTAGTTGGGACCAAGTATAGTGGCAGACTGACTTGTGGGCCTACTAAGTTGACGGGGATGGAGGGCTTTGTCAACTTAGTCAATATGCATGATTCTAGCTCCAGTGACCGTACGATGTCCATCCAACGGCCGTAGTGCTTCTTCAACCTCTGGTCTTCTTGCTCTAGCCGCACAAACCGGCGCCGGTCGTGCCTCGTGCTCCTGCCTCCCATGGCCGGTTGCGATGCGGCGGAGGCCTCACCGCCCCCTACTACTCCCACCGCTGGCCATCCCTATACTCACCCACACCCCCTGTTATTCTATGGCGACGACAGCCTCACACCGCAGCGAACCAGTGAACCCTCATACTCCTCGGCTCCGCATCGTCCCCTTCCTAGGCCTCACCGTCGTCCACCGCCCTGGTGATCTCGGCGCAGCGTGGTCAACATGGTCAAGGAGCGACTTCCATCCGAAGAGTACTATACGTGGAGAGGCTGACCGTTGGTTCCACGGCAGCCGCAAGGAAGTGCCTCCTTATTACGCGGAAAATAATTATTCCTCCACCTGACAGCAGGGACCCACAGGACGGACCATTGTATTTGGCGAGAAAAACGTTTCCCCCTGGCTGCTGGGACCCACCGGACGGGCTACCGTATTTCGC
>NC_041390.1:427268038-427272378 GCF_002162155.2 Triticum dicoccoides
CACCAGAAGTGTCGCCTTATTACGAACAAAAATGAATACTCCCCCTGCTAGTTGGGACCCACCTTGGTGGGTGGATGACTTGTGGGCCTACTAAGTTGACGGGGAGGAGTGCTTTGTCAACTTAGTCAATATGAATGATTCTAGCTCCAGTGACCGTACGATGTCCATCCAACGGCCGTTGTGCTTCTTCAACCTTTGGTCTTCTTGCTCCACCCCCCCAAAGCAGCGATGGTCATGCCACGTGCTCCTGCCTACCATGGTCGGCTGTGCTACCGCGGAGGCCTCACCGCCCCCTACTATTCCCACCACTGGCCAGACCCTGCGGCGACGACAGCCTCACACCGCAGCCGAACCAGTGAACCCTCGTACTCCTCTCTGCACGGGCTTCCACTACCGTGTCTTCCCCGGCTCCGCGTCGTCCCCTTCCTAGGTCTCGCCGTTGTCCGCCGCCCTGGTGCTCTCGGCGTGGCGTGCTCAGCATGGTCAAGGAACAGCTTCCATCAGACGTGGACTATATGTGGAGAGGCCGACAACTGGGTCCACGGTCGCAGCAAGGAAGTGCCTCCTTATTACACACAAAATAATTATTCCTCCACCTGACATCGGGGACCCACCAGACGGGCCACCGTATTTCGCAAAAAAAAACATTTCCCTCTGACTGCTGGGACCCACCAGCTACATCTTCGCACGCAAGGAAGTGCGTCTGGGCAAAAAAAGCGATTCGTCCCTCTGACTGCTGGGACCCACCAGCTACATCTTCGCACGCAAGGAAGTGCCTGACAGTCGGGACCCACCTGGTCAAAGCATACGTAGCATTGTCATTCTGGTCGCGAACGTGTACGTACATACTGGTCGATGTAGAGGCGCGCACGTGTCATAGTAGAGGCGCGCACGTAGCTTGTACACGTACGTACAGTGGCCAGTGTGCAAGAAAGAAAATACGGCCACATACGTACATACGGGCAGGGTCTCGTACGCCTAATCGCACATACATACGGCCAGGGCTCGTGTACATGGCTGGGTCGGAACGGAGAAACAACGTCGTCGTCGTGTTCATGGGGAGCCAACCGGCTGGGTCGGAACGGAACGCGTCGTCGTGTTCATCGGGAGGGCTTGGATGAAACAGCTAATGGAAACGAGGCCCGCCATACCACAGAACGGAGAAAACAGCCTTGTGTTCGACCGGCCACGTTTGAAACGGGTTCCTGTTCATCGGGAGGGGTCTGGTGTCCGCAAAATGGAGGAAACGGACCTCCTACGGTCGAAACGGGGGTCCTGTTGGTCGGGAGGGGTGTGGTGTACCACAAAACGGAGGAAACGGACTTGTGTTGGAGCGCTACGGTCGAAACAGGGGTCCTATTCATCGGGAGGGTTGTGGCGTACCGCAAAACGGGACTCCACGGGATACTGTTCATCTCCACCGTCGACACCCTCCAGCCTCCATGGGCTACTATTCATCCACCGTCGACCTCCTCCAGCCTCCACCTACGACTGTTCATCCACGGGCTCCTGTTCATCCAGCTTCCACCGCGCGCTACTCCACTGGCTACTGTTCAACCAGCCCACTCCATGGGCTCCTGTTCAACCACCCCTCCAAGGTCCACTGTTCATGCAGCCCTCCATCATCTACTGTTCATCCTGCCCTCCACGGGGTGGTCCTGTTCATCCTGCCCTCCACGGGGTCCTGTTCATCCAGCCCCAACCGGCTCGATCGATCGGGGTCCTGTTCATCCAGAGGCAACACCACGGGGTCCTGTTCATCCACCCCCACCGGGAACTGTTCATCCAACCCCCCCAGCACGCTCACTGTTCATCCATAGGCAGCATCGATCGGCTTCAGTTAGCAGCAGTAGCGAAGGAATCACTCGATCGGGTTAAGTTAACAGCCAGCGATCGATCGCTCGATCGGGTTCAATTAATAGCCATCGACTGATCGCTCGGGTTCAGTAACGCGTAGCCTGCAGTGCAATCGCTCGGGTTCAGTTAGAGCCCAACGCCTCGCACCCATGCGCGTGCGTGTACGGGAGAAACGCGCATTGCTCGGCCCCGACCACCCACCGTAACCGGGAACACCCCGATATTTTCCTCGCCGTCGCTTCTACCACAGTTTTTTCTGTCATGGACGGCCCAAAGAATGTCATGCAGCTGCGTCTCCCGCCTGCCCAGGATGAAAAGCCCATTTTCTATCATGATTTTTTGTCATAGAAGTAGGACCCCACCACATCTATGATGATATCGGGTTTTGTGACAATTATCGTCATAGAAGTGTCATAGGTATGACAGAAAAAAATTGTTCGGCCCAAAATGTCACGGATGTGCCTTTTTTGTAGTGTTAAGGAGGGATGGAAGTTTATGAACTTGGCGAGGTGCAGCATGGGCGCGAGGCGGAGAACAGACACTGGCAGCGTGCGCATATGCCCATCATTAAAACTGAGCTCCTTAAGCTGATCTAAGGCGGGGGGATTGGAAGCACTCATGAAGCTTGGCTCGGTCCTTATCGTTGGAACGGAACTTGCCCGTTCTAAGGCCTTTGATTGGGCAATAGTAATGCCGAGGATCTGGGACAACGCGTCTGAGCTTTTGCGATAGCCATGGCGGAGATTGTGGGCATTGATGAGGTCGAGAGGGGTGGAAGGGGGCGCCCCCGCCGGGAAAGGACGGTTGTCCGTGCCCCATATTTGATTGGGAGGAGGGAGATGATGACTATCAACATATCATCGGGGAGGCTGCTGATGAAGTCTAGGCCTGCTAGAGTCGCTTGCGGTTCTTGCTCGACCAGTATCCGCTTGTTGGCAGCCTCATTCTCCACCTTAGAAGCTCCTCGTCAGCGGCGCTTTCTAATAGAAGTGGGAGTACATGGAATATTTAGTTAAAACAGGGCAAAATAAAAGTGTATTGGTAACTAGAAGTTAGTAGGTAGGAATAGAGTAAGAAAATGGAATAACAACTGGTTTCTTAAATACTACACAATTCCTTTCATATTGTTGGGTAAGTCAACATGCAGATACTTGAAAAGAACACTTACTTCGAACAAAGTCCAGATGGATGATATCGTCGGGGAAGTTAGCATATATCTCATGACCAGTCTCTTTTATGTGCAGTGCAATTTTAGTGTCAGCTGTTAGTACATAAAACTTAGAAATTTCTGCCCAAAGGTTTGTGCCAAAATAGGAGTGAGCACGTTCATCAAGTCTTATAGAAGCAACGATTGTAAATCCATGGTTTGTGTTCAGTATGACATTCCTGCAGTCTTGAGTTATGTAAAGGGCAAGATTTTGTACTACATGTGTTGTTGCATAGCAAGGGATGTGCTGCAGAAATGGTAGGATTGTTAATGAATATGGTAACATGCAAATATGGGTGAATTAAAAGATACATCAGTTGAAATCAAAGGACAAAAACCTATAATTAAACATATAGTGTAACCATGTTGTCATGGAAATAAGAGAGTAATCGAAAGAACAATACATCATTAATTTGCCTAATATAGAAAGAAGAGGGAAAAAATCCCCTTTGACGTATATGTTGCATGTGGGACCTTTTATCCAAATGTAGCAATATATAGTATATTTTCAGGAAAGTAGGCCATGCCAACCGATGTAAGGTGAGATTGAACATACGGTGTCAATCCCGAAGTCATCTGGTATGGTGAGATGGAACTCCACGGATGTATGACCAAGGCCGCAATGTCTTGATGTGTCCGCGTATGTAACACCCCGGATGTAACTTTCCCAATTTGTACTCAAACTCTTGCCGTTTCCGGCGTTAAGTTATTTTATTTTCTCGGGTTCGGGTCTTTGTCTCCGTGTGTTGTTGTCATTGTCATGCATTGCATATCATGTCATCATGTGCATTTCATTTGCATACGTGTTCGTCTCATGCATTCGAGCATTTTCCCCGTTGTCCGTTTTGCATTCCGGCGCTTCGTTCTCCTCCGGTGGTCATTTCTAGCTTTCTTTCGTGTGTGGGGATTAAAAATTTCCGGATTGGACCGAGACTTGCCAAGCAGCCTTGGTTTACTACCGGTAGACCGCCTGTCAAGTTTCGTATCATTTGGACTTCGTTTGATACTCCAACGGTTAACCGAGGGACCGGAAAGGCCTCGTGTGTGTTGCAACCCAACACCCCTCCAATTTGGCCCAAAACCCACCTAACTCTGCTCCATCATCTAGAGCGTTTGATCATGATCGCGTGGCCGAAAACCGCACCTCATTTGGACTCTCCTAGCTCCCTCTATGCCTATAAATAGACCCCCCCGCCCCCCCCCCGAAATTTCGGATCTCCTTCTCCCCTGAAACCCTAGAAATCGCCCCCGCACCGGCCGGACACGTCCGAATCTG
>NC_041390.1:427272852-427282365 GCF_002162155.2 Triticum dicoccoides
TCGACGCTGGCACGCTGCCGCCTCCGCACCGGCGCCACCAGCAGCCGCCACCGCGCCGCGCCGCCTCGGTGTCCGCGTCGCTCGTCGCCGTCCGCCGCCAGATCCGGCCTGGATCCGGCCGGATCCACCTCTCTCGCGCCTCCCTACCGCTTCTTCGAGCTCGCCGGAGCCGCCGCCGCCTCGCCGGAGTTCTCGGTTCACGTGCGTGAACAGTAACCCTAGACCTCGGAGAGTCCCGGAGATTTTCTAGTCCAAGTGCTCATGTTCGTAGCTCCGTAACTTTGCATCCGTAGCTCCGATTTGGGCATATAGCATATCAAAATGTTCATCTCAGAGAGTACATCATTTCATTCCATTGCATCATTTCCATTTGAGTTCACCTTGATGCCCGAAATGCTATTGGAAGAGGGCTACTTGAGTTAATTGTCAAATCTGCTACTCCATTTAGGTTTTTGTCATTTTTGCCATGATTAATGTGTGCATGATATGCCCTGATGCTCTACATATGTTTTGTTAAGGGTTTCGTCATCTTTCCAGAGGTGCAACCCATGTATTTTTGTGATGTGTGTGGTGTCTAGTGCAAGCTTACAAAGTGGTGCACTTGCTAATTCTGTTTTCAGGGACTTAGCATTTCCACTAAGTCCTTGAGCTGTTTATCTCATGATGCCATATGTTCATCTTGTTTCCTAGTGATTCGGGCCTCTTTTGAGGATGATAAGTAAGGATGTTTTGTTAATATTGTAGTGCTTTATCCATCCATGTCTTTGTTTGCAATTATGGAGCACCCTAGCTTGAGTCAATCGAGCTCTACTTTTGGTACTTTGTGAATCTGGGCAGATTGTCAACTTGTTTGCAATTTTGCCGATGTTGTTGTAATTGATCCGTGCATGCTATGCTATTGTTCTTGCCATGTCTAGCTTGAATTTTGTTCCTTCTTGATGGATGTATGCTTGTCTTGCCATGACTTGCTATGTAGTGAGTGCATCGAGCTCGTAAACATGCCTACTTGAGTTATGTTTCAGCATGTGCCAGTTTTCACTATGTCTGAAAACTGATTATGTTTTTGCTATGTTCACATGCTTGCAATTGTATTTTTCTGAACCCTTTTGTTTCAAGGTCACTAAGGGACCTTTGTTAAGCTCGTTGAGTAGCTCCATGCCATGCTTTACTTTGCCATGTTCAGGTCCTGTAGCATGTAGTTTTGTTGCTCCGAAGAGTGCTACCTGATCTGAAATTCCAGACAAGTGTTAATTTCACGAAGTCTGAGATCTGTTTGCCATATGCATTTTTTGCCATGCTTGTTTGAACCTGTTAATGGATGAATTGGCCGTAGCTCAGTGCTAGACTTTTGTTAAGCATCTTGAATGCATCCCTGCCATGTATTTTGTTGTCAAGTTTGGGTGCTGTAGCATGTTCATTTCGTTGCATTTAGATGCCTACTTGCTGTAAATCGCAGAACGTGGCCATATTTGAATCGCTTGCCATTTCCAAACCGTAACTTCGATTCCGGCGTTCTTTATATCGTTTTCAAGCAATTTCATCTCATCTTTCCAGTAGCATGCTTTGATTCCCAAGTTGAGGCTAGGTTCATGCATTTCCTGTCATATCTTGCATTTTGCATCCCGCATCGCATCCCGCATAGCATATCATCATTGCATCATATTGTTTGATCCTTGCACGTGGTTGATTGTATCCTTGTTGCATGTTTGTCTTGTTTGGGTAGAGCCGGGAGACGAGTTCGCTAACGAGGAGCCCGTTGAGTTTGCTTTCGAGGATCCAGTCAACTCTGACAGCTTTGCAGGCAAGATGATCATACCCTCGAAATCACTACTATCTTTGCTATGCTAGTTTGCTCGCTCTTTTGCTATGCCATTGCTACGATGCCTACCACTTGCTTGCAAGCCTCCCAAATTGCCATGTCAAACCTCTAACCCACCATGTCCTAGCAAACCGTTGATTGGTATGTTACCGCTTTGCTCAGCCCCTCTTATAGCGTTGCTAGTTGCAGGTGAAGATTGAAGGCGTTCCTTGTTGGAACAATTATTTACTTGTTGGGATATCATTATATTATCTTGATATCTTAATGCATCTATATACTTGGTAAAGGGTGGAAGGCTCGGCCTCTCGCCTAGTGTTTTGTTCCACTCTTGCCGCCCTAGTTTCCGTCATATCGGTGTTATGTTCCCGGATTTTGCGTTCCTTATGCGGTTGGGTTATAATGGGAACCCCTTGATAATTTGCCTTGATTAAAGCTTTTCCAGCAATGCCCAACCTTGGTTTTACCTTTTGCCACCTAGCCTTTTCTTTCCCTTGGGTTCTGCTGACTCAAGGGTCATCTTATTTAAACCCCCCCGGGCCAGTGCTCCTCTAAGTGTTGGTCCACCTGTCAGCTGCCGGTGGCCACCAGGGGCAACTCTGGGCTGGCCTACCCGTACCTAAGACAATCTAAGTGTGCTCTAAGAAAGAGATATGTGCATCTCCTATCGGGATTTCTCGGCACATTCGGGCGGTGTTGCTGGTCTTGTTTTAACCTGTCGAAGTATCTTGAATAACCGAGATACCGAGTCTGATCGGAACATCTTGGGAGGAGGTCTATTCCTTCGTTGACCGTGAGAGCTTGTCATGGGCTAAGTTGGGACTCCCCTGTAGGAATTTGAACTTTCGAAAGTCGTGCCCGCGGTTATGGGCAGATGGGAATTTGTTAATGTCCGGTTGTAGATAACTTTAACCTTAACTTAATTGAAATGAATCAACTGAGTGTGTTACCGTGATGGCCTCTTCTCGGCGGAGTCCGGGAAGTGGACACGGTGTTGGAGTTATGTTTGCGTAGGTTGCTCTCTAGTTTCTCGCTCGCTCTTTGCCTCCTCTTCTCGCTCTCTTTTGCGTATAAGTTAGCCACCATACTTGCCAGTCGCTTGCTGCAGCTCCACATGTTTTTACCTTGCCATACCTATAAGCTTAAATAGTCTTGATCGTGAGGGTGCGAGATTGCTGAGTCCCTGTGGCTCACAAATTACTATTACACCAGATGCAGGGCTTGATGATTCCGCTCTAGGAGACGCGCTTGAGCTCAAGTGGGAGTTCGACGAAGACTCTTAACGTTACTATGTTTCTTTTCCCGATGATCAGTAGTGGTGCCTAGTTGGGGGTGATCGGGACCGTGTCGCTTGTTGGGTTCTCTTTTATTTTGGCGCCGTAGTCGGGCCATGAGTGTTTGGATGATGTAATGTTATTTATGTACTTGATTGACGTGGCGAGTGTAAGCCAACTATGTTATCTCCCCTTTATTACCATATTACATGGGATGTTGTGAAGATTGCCTAACTTGCGACATATGCCTTCAATGCGATTGTGCCTCTAAGTCGTGCCTCGACACGTGGGAGATATAGTCGCATCGAGGGTGTTACAAGTTGGTAATAAGAGCCTTCCCGAACCTGAGGAGCCCCATTGCTTGATCGTTTTTAGCGGCCGAGTTGTGTCTAGAAAAATGTTTTGAGTCATTTAGGAATTATATATCGAAGAGTTTAGGAATTATTTTTACTTCCCAGTCTCCTCATCGCTCTGGTAAGGCATCCTGACATAGAGTTTTGACTCTTCTCTTCTCAAATTTCACTAAATTTTTTTTAGGATCACGCGGGTATCTTGGAATCATTCCGATGGTTTTATGATGAGAACATTGTCTTGGTGCCTCCTGTCAGGGGTTTAGTGGAAGTGTCCCAGGGAGTTGAGCTCTGAGGTGTTGTCATCATAATTTTATCGTTGCAGTTCTGGTATACCCGAGTTTAGTATGCCGACACCGAAAATCTCTTTTATGCAGTTCGTTGGTGAGATAACCTCGACGCCACCTAGTACTGGGGCGGGAGTTCGGGAGTATCGCCATAACTTGTATAACGGATGCTTTTCGAAGGTTGAGGTAGATGGTTTCCGAAGGTTTCTTGGTTATGTGTTGAAGGATGGATACAGCTGGATGTAGGATTTGCTAGTTTGGGTGAGATATTATGCTTCCCCTGTGTCCCCAACACCTGATTGCATAACCGGAAAGGTTCGGGAGTTTCATAGGTGGGAATTCTTGTAGCTCTAGTTCTTCTTCCACGGATATTGGTTTGAGATTGGGATTTCTTACCGATTATTCGTTCTTGATCCGTACCTTGTTGATTTATTTCTCTACCTTAATTCTACGTGGCTTCTCAATTTATGGATATGTGACCATTTCAAGACGAAGGCATTCGTTCATTTTGTTCGGATGTGAAGACTATATGTTGCAATTTTCTTTCCATTGGATTCAGCTTCAATATTTGTCTGTCAATGTGCTAATGGTGGTCAACCTCTTCAGGATGGCTCCTCCAACACGCACGACTCCGAATCCTGATCTGCACCACCTCCACCTCCTCCAGAGGCATGGCAAGCTGTGATGGCCGCAACCAATGCTAACACACAGTTGATCATGCAAATTCTCCAAGAGCGCAATCAAGGCAACCAAGGGAATCAAGGAAACAATCAGAATCACTTTGCTACACTCAACCAGTTCCTTGCTAACGGGCCAAAGACTTTCAGCAATTGTGTTGAGGCAACCGATGCTGACAATTGGCTTGTGGATCTGTGCAAGCATTTTGAGTGCAGTAACGTCAGGCCTGAGGACTTTGTCAAGTTCGCTTCCTTCCAACTCAAAGATCAAGCTGCAGAATGGTTCCATCAGTACAAGGACTCCAGAGTTGGACGTGTTATCACTTGGGATGATTTCCATCGAGATTTCAGGGCTCATCATATTCCCCAGAGCGTGGTTGAAAGCAATCGTGAGGAATTCCGCAATCTGAAGCAAGGCTCTTTGTCTGTCTATGACTACAACAAGTTGTTCCAGAAGCTCGCCCGCTTTGCCAAGCAGGACATCCCTGATGAGAAAAGCATGATATATCAGTTCAGGGGTGGTCTCAGAGAAGAAATCCAGCTAGCTCTTGTCCTCTTTGAGCCCTTGAGATACGATGAGTTCTACAACATGGCACTGAAACAAGAGGCTGCTCAGTTGAGGTGTGATGCTTCCAAGAAGCGAGTCAGAGATGTTACTTCTTCTTCCTCTACTCAAGTGGCCAAGCAGTAGAAGTATTGGCTTCCTCCTCCTCCGTTCCGTCAGCCGTATCAGCAGAAGAGCAAAGGTGGCAGTGGTTCTTCCCACCCATCCAACCCTGGCTTTCAGAACAAGACTTTGTCTCAAGCTCCAAGATCGAGTGCTCCGTATCACCGTCCGCTTTCAGAGGTCACGTGCAACAAGTGCCAACAGAAGGGTCACTATGCCAACAAGTGTCTCAACCAGAGGCGTCTTCCTCCTCCTCCTCCTATCAGATCGGCAAGTACAGCTGTGGTCAAGCATAACCCCAAGCACGCCAAGGTCAATTTGATGAATGCAGCTCAGGCAGAGGACTCGTCAGATGTGATCATGGGTAACCTTCCTGTTAATGATATTCCAGCTAAAGTTCTTTTTGACACGGGTGCATCGCATTGTTTCATCTCGAGACCGTTTTCATCTAAGCATGGTTTGCCTTTGCAAATTTTGCCTAGTCCTTTAGCAGTTGTCTCTCCCGGTAAGCGCATGCATGCTAACTCCATTGCTTCGGATGTTACTATCACTTTGGGAGACTACAAGTTCCTTTCTTCTCCTACGGTTCTTGGTGACTCGGATATTGATCTTATTCTCGTTATGGATTGGCTTTCTAAGCACAAGGCTCAGCTTGATTGTGCAGCCAGGCAGATTCAATTGACTCATTCATCTGAGGATGTAATTGTCTTTGCCGCTCGGGATAATACCATCCGTCTATTTTCTCTCAATGAGAAGGGTGAATTGGATGCCATCTCTCAAATTCCAGTCGTTTGCGAATATCAAGACGTCTTTCCAGAAGTGCTTCCAGGAATGCCTCCACACCGGCCAGTTGAATTCGTTATTGGTCTTGAGCCTGGCACGGAACCTGTGTGCAAACATCCTTACAAGCTCGGACCTGAAGAGTTGAAGGAGCTGAAGAAGCAACTTGATATTCAAGATAAAATGGGTCTCATCCGGCCTAGTTCTTCTCCGTGGGGTCGTGGTGTTCTTTTTGTGAAGAAGAAGGATGGAACGGACCGACTTTGTGTTGATTACCGTCCAGTGAACAAGAAGACCATCAAGAACAAATACCCACTTCCCAACATCAATGAGCTGTTCGAACAACTCAAAGGTGCCCAAGTATTCTCCAAGCTTGATCTCCATATGGGATATCATCAGATTCGAATCCGTGAGCAAGATATTCCCAAGACGGCTTTCAGGACAAGTTTTGGTTCATATGAATACACTGTCATGTCTTTTGGCCTCGTCAACGCTCCTCCGACGTTCTCTCGCATGATGAACTTCATCTTCAATGCCTACACCAATGACTTCGTTTTGGTCTATCTCGAAGACATTCTGGTTTACTCCAAGAACAAGGAAGATCATGCCAAGCACTTGCGTTTGGTTCTTGATAAGCTCAGAGAACATCATTTCTACGCCAAGTTCTCCAAGTGTGAATTTTGGCTCGATGAGGTTCTTTATCTTGGTCATATCATCTCCGCCAAGGGCATTGTCGTGAATCCCGAGAAGGTGTCTGGAATTGTGAATTGGGAACCTCCTCAGAACGTGAAGCAACTCCGCAGTTTCCTCGGTCTCGCAAGCTATTGTCGAAGATTCGTTGAAAACTTTTCTAAGATCGCGAAGCCTCTCTCTAATCTTCTCCAGAAGCACATCAAGTACATTTGGTCTCCGGAGTGTGACATTGCCTTCAACACTTTGCAAGAGAAATTGATCACTGCTCCAGTTCTGACTCCGCCTGATGAATCCAAGCCGTATGAGGTCTTTTGTGATGCCTCTCTCCAAGGTCTTGGCGCAGTAATGATGCAAGAGAAGAAAGTTGTTGCTTATACCTCTCGCCAGTTGAAGCCTAATGAGAAGAACTACCCCACTCATGATCTCGAGTTGGCGGCAGTTGTGCATGCTCTTTTGACTTGGAGACATCTTCTATTGGGAAGAAAAGTGGACATTTTCACTGATCACAAGAGTCTCAAGTACATCTTCACTCAGCCTAATCTCAACCTCAGGCAAACTCGATGGGTCGAAATGATTCAAGAGTATAATCCGAGTATCGAGTATACTCCAGGCAAGGCCAATGTGATTGCTGACGCATTGAGCAGAAAGGCTTACTACAATAGTCTGATTCTTAAGCCTTATCAACCCGAGCTTTGTGAAGCTTTCCGCAAACTTAATCTGCAAGTTGTTCCTCAAGGTTTCCTCGCCAACCTTCTAGTCTCTCCTACCTTGGAAGACCAGATTCGCCAAGCCCAGCCTCTTGATGCTATGGTGAAAAAGGTGAAGATTGGGATTGCTAAGAGCCAACCCAAGTACAAGTGCTACCGCCTTGATGACAAGTACACTCTCTTCTTTGAGGATCATATTGTTGTACCCAAAGGTGACCTCCGTAAAGTGATCATGAACGAGGCTCACAATTCTCTCCTCTCCATCCACCCTGGGAGCATGAAGATGTATCAGGACCTTAAGCAAGCTTATTGGTGGACTCGAATGAAGCGCGAGATCGCTCAATTTGAGAATGAATGTGATGTCTACAGAAGAGTGAAGGCAGAACACCAAAGGCCAGCAGGTCTCCTCCAACCTCTTGCCATTCCAGAATGGAAGTTTGACCACATTGAAATGGACTTCGTGACTGGGTTTCCAAAGTCCAAGCGTGGAAATGATGCTATATTCGTTGTCATCGACAAACTCACTAAAGTGGCTCACTTTCTGCCTATCAAAGAGTCGATCACTGCAGCTCAATTGGCGGAACTCTATACCTCTCGTACTGTCTCTCTGCACGGTATTCCACAAGTGATCTCTTCAGACCATGGCAGCATCTTTACCTCCAAGTTTTGGGATTATTTTCAGAAGGCCATGGGCACCAACATCCGCTTCAGCACAGCTTTCCATCCTCAAACTAGCGGTCAAGTCGAGCGTGTCAACCAGATTCTTGAAGATATGCTCAGGGCTTGTGTGATCTCCTTCGGCATGAAGTGGGAGGATTGTCTTCCTTATGCTGAATTCTCCTACAACAACAGTTTCCAAGCAAGTTCGGGCAAGGCCCCATTTGAAATTCTGTATGGCAGGAAGTGTCGTACCCCTCTCAACTGGTCTGAAACCGGTGAACGTCAGCTTTTGGGTAATGACTTAATCACAGAGGCAGAGGAAATGTGCAAAGTCATTCGTGATAACCTCAAAGCAGCCCAATCCCGTCAGAAGAGCTACTATGATAGTAAGCACCCTGATTTGGCATTCGATATCGGAGACCATGTTTACCTCCGTGTCTCTCCTATGAAAGGTACTCGTCGCTTCGGTATCAAGGGGAAGCTTGCCCCTAGATACGTGGGACCTTTCAAGATTGTCAGCAAGAGAGGCGACCTCACCTATCAACTCGAGCTTCCTTCAAACTTTGCAAATGTTCATGACGTGTTCCATGTCTCTCAGCTTCGAAAGTGCTTCAAGACTCCTGACCGCACCGTCAACTTCGGGGACATTGAGCTCCAAGAAGATCTCTCTTATCGTGAGCACCCAGTTGCTATTCTTGAAGAGACTGAACGCAAGACTCGCAACAAGTCAATCAAATTTCTCAAAGTTAAGTGGTCACATCATTCTGACCGTGAAGCTACCTGGGAACGCGAGGATCACCTCCGTTCTGAGTACCCGGCGTTCTTTCAGTCCTAGATCTAGGGACGAGATCCTTTCGTAGTGGTGGAGTGTTGTAACACCCCGGATGTAACTTTCCCAATTTGTACTCAAACTCTTGCTGTTTCCGGCGTTAAGTTATTTTATTATCTCGGGTTTGGGTCTTTGTCTCCGTGTGTTGTTGTCATTTTCATGCATTGCATATCATGTCATCATGTGCATTTCATTTGCATACGTGTTCGTCTCATGCATTCAAGCATTTTCCCCGTTGTCCGTTTTGCATTCCGGCGCTTCGTTCTCCTCCGGTGGTCATTTCTAGCTTTCTTTCGTGTGTGGGGATTAACATTTCAGGATTGGACCGAGACTTGCCAAGCGGCCTTGGTTTACTACCGGTAGACCACCTGTCAAGTTTCTTATCATTTGGACTTCGTTTGATACTCCAATGGTTAACCGATGGACCGAAACGGCCTCGTGTGTTTTGCAGCCCAACACCCCTCCAATTTGGCTCAAAACCCACCTAACTCTGCTCCATCATCTAGAGCGTTCGATCACGATCGCGTGGCCGAAAACCGCACCTCATTTGGACTCTCCTAGCTCCCTCTATGCCTATAAATAGACCCCCCCCCCGAAATTTCGGATCTCCTTCTCCCCCGAAACCCTAGAAATCGCCCTCGCACCGGCCGGACACGTCCGAATACGGCCGAACGCGTCCGCTCCGCCGCCCGCAGCCACTCCGAAGCCGCCACGTGGCACCCGCCACCTCGCCGCCGCCGCGGCCCGGGGAGCCCGGAGCCGGCCCCCGCGGC
>NC_041390.1:427282375-427428720 GCF_002162155.2 Triticum dicoccoides
CTTCCGCGCCGCGCCGCCACCTCCCTCGCCTCCGACGCCGCGCCGCCACCTGCTCCGCCCCGCCGCCTCGACGCCGGCGCGCCTCCGCCTCCGCACCGGCGCCGCCAGCAGCTGCCACCGCGCCGCGCCGCCTCGGCGTCCGCGCCGCTCGTCGCCGTCCGCCGCCAGATCTGGCCCGGATCTGGCCGGATCCACCTCTCCCGCGCCTCCCCGCCGCTTCTTCGAGCTCGCCGGAGCCTCCGCCGCCTCGTCGGAGTTCTCGGTTCACGTGCATGAACAGTAACCCTAGACCTCGGAGGTTGAATTTTCTTCCAAGTCCCGGAGATTTTCTAGTCCAAGTTCTCATGTTCATAGCTCCGTAACTTTGCATCCATAGCTCCGATTTGGGCATATAGCATATCAAAATGTTCACCACAGAGAGTGCATCATTTCATTCCATTGCATCATTTCCATTTGAGTTAATCTTGATGCCCGAAATGCTGTTATAAGAGGGCTACTTGAGTTAATTATCAGATCTGCTACTCCATTTAGGTTTTTGTCATTTTTGCCATGATTAATGTGTGCATGATATGCCCTGATGCTCTACATATGTTTAGTTAAGGGTTTCGTCATCTTTCCAGAGGTGCAACCCATGTATTTTTGTGATGTGTGTGGTGTCTAGTGCAAGCTTACAAAGTGGTGCACTTGCTAATTCTGTTTTCAGGGACTTAGCATTTCCACTAAGTCCTTGAGCTGTTTATCTCATGATGCCATATGTTCATCTTGTTTCCTAGTGATTCGGGCCTCTTTTGAGGATGATAAGTAAGGATGTTTTGTTAATATTGTAGTGCTTTATCCATCCATGTCTTTGTTTGCAATTATGGAGCACCCTAGCTTGAGTCAATCGAGCTCTACTTTTGGTACTTTGTGAATCTGGGCAGATTGTCAACTTGTTTGCAATTTTGCCGATGTTGTTGTAATTGATCCGTGCATGCTATGCTATTGTTCTTGCCATGTCTAGCTTGAATTTTGTTCCTTCTTGATGGATGTATGCTTGTCTTGCCATGACTTGCTCTGTAGTGAGTGCATCGAGCTCGTAAACATGCCTACTTGAGTTATGTTTCAGCATGTGCCAGTTTTCACTATGTCTGAAAACTGATTATGTTTTTGCTATGTTCACATGCTTGCAATTGTATTTTTCTGAACCCTTTTGTTTCAAGGTCACTAAGGGACCTTTGTTAAGCTCGTTGAGTAGCTCCATGCCATGCTTTACTTTGCCATGTTCAGGTCCTGTAGCATGTAGTTTTGTTGCTCCGAAGAGTGCTACCTGATCTGAAATTCCAGACAAGTGTTAATTTCACGAAGTCTGAGATCTGTTTGCCATATGCATTTTTTGCCATGCTTGTTTGAACCTGTTAATGGATGAATTGGCCGTAGCTCAGTGCTAGACTTTTGTTAAGCATCTTGAATGCATCCCTGCCATGTATTTTGTTGTCAAGTTTGGGTGCTGTAGCATGTTCATTTCGTTGCATTTAGATGCCTAATTGCTGTAAATCGCAGAATGTGGCCATATTTGAATCGCTTGCCATTTCCAAACCGTAACTTCGATTCCGGCGTTCTTTATATCGTTTTCAAGCAATTTCATCTCATCTTTCCAGTAGCACGCTTTGATTCCCAAGTTGAGGCTAGGTTCATGCATTTCCTGTCATATCTTGCATTTTGCATCCCGCATCGCATCCCGCATAGCATATCATCATTGCATCATATTGTTTGATCCTTGCACGTGGTTGATTGTATCCTTGTTGCATGTTTGTCTTGTTTGGGTAGAGCCGGGAGACGAGTTCGCTAACGAGGAGCCCGTTGAGTTTGCTTTCGAGGATCCAGTCAACTCTGACAGCTTTGCAGGCAAGATGATCATACCCTCGAAATCACTACTATCTTTGCTATGCTAGTTTGCTCGCTCTTTTGCTATGCCATTGCTATGATGCCTACCATTTGCTTGCAAGCCTCCCAAATTGCCATGTCAAACCTCTAACCCACCATGTCCTAGCAAACCGTTGATTGGCTATGTTACCGCTTTGCTCAGCCCCTCTTATAGTGTTGCTAGTTGCAGGTGAAGATTGAAGGCGTTCCTTGTTGGAACAATTATTTACCTGTTGGGATATCATTATATTATCTTGCTATCTTAATGCATCTATATACTTGGTAAAGGGTGGAAGGCTCGGCCTCTCGCCTAGTGTTTTGTTCCACTCTTGCCGCCCTAGTTTCCGTCATATCGGTGTTATGTTCCCAGATTTTGCGTTCCTTACGCGGTTGGGTTATAATGGGAACCCCTTGATAGTTTGCCTTGATTAAAGCTTTTCCAGCAATGCCCAAACTTGGTTTTACCTTTTGCCACCTAGCCTTTTCTTTCCCTTGGGTTCTGCAGACTCAAGGGTCATCTTATTTAAACCCCCCCGGGACAGTGCTCCTCTGAGTGTTGGTCCACCTGTCAGCTGCCGATGGCCACCAGGGGCAACTCTGGGCTGGCCTACCCATACCTAAGACAATCTGAGTGTGCCCTGAGAAAGAGATATGTGCAGCTCCTATCGGGATTTGTCGGCACATTAGGGCGGTGTTGCTGGTCTTGTTTTAACCTGTCGAAGTATCTTGAAGAACCGAGATACTGAGTCTGATCGGTACGTCTTCGGAGGAGGTCTATTCCTTCGTTGACCATGAGAGCTTGTCATGGGCTAAGTTGGGACTCCCCTGCAGGGATTTGAACTTTCGAAAGCCGTGCCCGCGGTTATGGGCAGATGGGAATTTGTTAATGTCCGGTTGTAGATAACTTTAACCTTAACTTAATTAAAATGCATCAACTGAGTGTGTTACCGTGATGGCCTCTTCTCGGCGGAGTCCGGGAAGTGGACACGGTGTTGGAGTTATGTTTGCGCACGTTGCTCTCTAGTTTCTCGCTCGCGCGTTGCCTCCTCTTCTCTCTCTCTTTTGCGTATAAGTTAGCCACCATACTTGCCAGTCGCTTGCTGCAGCTCCACATGTTTTTACCTTGCCATACCTATAAGCTTAAATAGCCTTGATCGCGAGGGTGCGAGATTGCTGAGTCCCTATGGCTCACAGATTACTATTACACCAGATGCAGGGCCTGATGATTCCGCTCCAGGAGACGCGCTTGAGTTCAAGTGGGAGTTCGACGAAGACTCTCAACGTTACTATGTTTCTTTTCCCGATGATCAGTAGTGGTGCCTAGTTGGGGGTGATCGGGACCGTGTCGCTTGTTGGGTTCTCTTTTATTTAGGCGCCGTAGTCGGGCCATGAGTGTTTGGATGATGTAATGTTATTTATGTACTTGATTGACGTGGCGAGTGTAAGCCAACTATGTTATCTCCCCTTTATTACCATATTACATGGGATGTTGTGAAGATTGCCTAACTTGCGACATGTGCCTTCAATGCGATTATGCCTCTAAGTCGTGCCTCGACACGTGGGAGATATAGTCGCATCGAGGGTGTTACAGCATACTATACACTCCATGAATGAAAGAAAACCCTCAAATTAACTCGAATGAAAATGAATTCATGGAAATTTTGGCCGTGTGATTAAAGGAGGCAGATGAACTAGATAAGTGATGAGAGAGTATCTCAGTAAATTAGTTACCTTGTTGTCCATGATAAAAAACACTCAATACCGCAGATTCCCGAATCAGGCGGAGCTGGGTCGATGATGCGTCTCCAACGTATCTATATTTCTTTATTGTGCCATGCTATTATATTATCCATCTTGGATGTTTTATATGCATTATGGTACTATTTTATATCATTTTTTGGGACTAACCTATTAACCTAGTGTCAAGTGCCAGTTGCTATTTTTTCCTTCTACAGAAAATCAATATCAAACGGAGTCCAAACGGAATAAAACTTTACGATGATTTTTCTGGGACCAGAAGAAATGAAGGAGACTTGGAGATGAGGCTAGAATACCTACGAGGCGGCCACAAGCCCTAGGGGCGCGCCCCAGGGGGCGCCCCCTAGGTTTGTGGGGCCCTTGTAGACCGTCTAACCCTAATTCTTGCTCCATAAGTACCCAAATATTCCCTCTACATCAGAGGCATCCACAAAAAATACTTTTATGCCGCCGCAAGCTTCTGTTCTCGTGAGATCCCATCTTGGGGCTTTTCTGGCACTCTGCCGGAGGGGGATTCGATCACGGAGGGCCTCTACACCAACCTTGCCACCCTTCCAATGATGTGTGAGTAGTTTACCAGTGACCTACAGGTCCATAGCTAGTAGATAGATGTCTTCTTCTCTCTCTTTGATCTTCAATACAATGTTCTCCTCGATGTTCTTGGAGCTCAATTCGATGTAATCCTCTTTTGCGGTGCATTTGTTGAGATCCGATGAATTGTGGATTTATGATCAGATTATCTATGAATATTATTTGAGTCTTCTCTGAACTCCTTTATGCATGATTAAGATAGCTTTGTATTTCTCCCCGATCTATTGATTTGGTTTGGCCAACTTGATTGATCTATCTTGCCATTGGAGAGTTGCTTTGTGATGGGTTCAATCTTGCGGTGTCCTCACTAAGAGACAAAAGGGGTAGTGAGGCACGTATTTGATTGTTGCCACTAAGGACACAAAGATGGGTTTTATATCATATTTCTTGAGTTTATCCCTCTACATTATGTCATCTTGCTTAATGTGTTACTCTATTCTTGTGAACTTAATACTCTAGATGTAGGCAGGAGTCGGTCGATGTGTGGAGTAATAGTAGTAGATGCAGGCAGGGGTCGGTCTACTTGTCACGGTCGTGATGCCTATATTCGTGATCATTGCCTTGGATATCATCATAATTATGCGCTTTTCTATCAATTGCTCAACAGTAATTTGTTCACCCACCATAGGTTTTCTTTCAAGAGAGAAGCCTCTAGTGAAACCTATGGCCCCGGGTTCTATTTTCCATCATATTATTTTTAGATCTATAAAACCAAAAATACAAAAATACCTTGTTGCAATTTATTTTGCCTTCTATTTATCTTTTATACCAATCTCTATTAGATCTCATTCATGTAAGTAACCATGATGGGATTGACAACCCCTTTTTCGCACAGTGTGCAAGTGTTTGTTAGTTTGCGCAGGTGCATCTATTGGGGACTTGGTTGTTCCTCCTACTAGATTGATACCTTGGTTCTTAATAGAGGGAAATACTTATCTCTACTTTGCTGCATCACCCTTTCCTCTTCAAGGGAAATAACAACACAAGCTCAAGAAGTAGCAGGAAGAATTTCTGGCGCCATTGCCGGGGAGGATACACATCAAGACTACCAAGTACCTATCATAAACTCTTGTCTCTTGCATTTTGATTATCAGCCACTTGCCTCTTGTTTTCCTCTCCCACATCTCTAAAACGTTTTACCATTTTATTTGCCTTTTCGTGTTTGTGTTTTCGTTTGCCTTTTGTTTGCTTTTGTGTTAGATTGCTTGCTTTGTCAGGATGTCTCAAGAAAATATTAAGTTGTGTGTTTTTTCCAACACTAATAATAATGATTTTATTAGTACTCTGATTGCTCCCGCCACTAGTGCGGAATCTTATGAAATTAATGCCGCTTTGTTGAATCTTGTTACAAAAAAACAATTTTCTGGTAGCCCTAATGAAGATGCTACGTCCCATATAAATACTTTCATTGAATTATTTGATATGCAAAAGTAAAAATATGTGGACAATGATATTGTCTAAATAAATCTATTTCCGTTCTCACTATGAGATCGTGCTAAAACTTGGTTTTCATCTTTGCCTAAAAATAGTATTGATTCATCGGATAAGTGTAAAGATGATTTTATTTCCAAGATTTTTCCACCCACTAAGATCCTCCCTTAGGAATGTTATAATGAATTTTAAGCAACTGGATCATGAACATGTTGCAGAATCTTGGGAGATGATAAAATTAATGATAAGAAATTGCCCTACTCATGGTCTAAGTTTATGGATGATCATACAATTTTTTTATGCGGGATTGAATTTTGCATTTAGAAATCTATTAGATTCCGCCATATCATCCCACTTATGATTAACCTCTATTGCAAGCATCCGCAACTACAAGAAAAGTATTAAGGTAAACCTAACCATAGCATGAAACATATGGATCCAAATCAGCCCCTTATGAAGCAATGCATAAACTAGGGTTTAAGCTTCTGTCATTCTAGCAACCCATCATCTACTTATTACTTCCCAATGCCTACCTCTAGGCCCAAATAATGGTGAAGTGTTATGTAGTCGACATTCACATAACACCACTAGAGGCTAGACAACATGCATCTCATCAAAATATCGAACGAATACTAAATTCACATGACTACTAATAGCAAGACTTCTCCCTTGTCCTCAGGAACAAACGTAACTACTCACAAAGCATATTCATGTTCATAATCAGAGGGGTAATAATATGCATAAAGGATCTGAACATATGATCTTCCACCAATTAAACCAACTAGCATCAACTACAAGGAGTAATTAACACTACTAGCAACCTACTAGCACCAATCCCGGACATGGAGACAAGAATTGGATACAAGAGATGAACTAGGATTTTGAGATGAGATGGTGCTGATGAAGATGTTGATGGAGATTGCCCTCTCTTGATGAGAGGAGCGTTGGTGATGACGATGGCGATGATTTCCCCCTCCGGGAGGGAAGTTTCCCCGACAGAACAGCTCTGCCAGAGCTCTAGATTGGATCCGCCAAGGTTTTGCCTCGTGGCGGCGGAGTTTCGTCCCGAAAGGTGCTTCCCATTTTTTTCTCAACGAAAGACTTCATATAGGAGAAGATGGTCATCGGAGAGCCACCAGGGGGCCCACGACGTAGGGGGGCGCACCATAGGGGGGGCGCCCCCCACCCTCGTGAGCAGGGTGTGGGCCCCTTGGTCTTCATCTTTGGCGAGGATTTTTCATTATTTATTATAAGGTATTCCATGGAGTTTCAGGACTTTTGGAGTTGTGCAGAATAGGTCTCTAATATTTGCTCCTTTTCCAGCCCAGAATTCCGGCTGCCGGCATTCTCCCTCCTTATGTAAACCTTGTAAAATAAGAGAGAATAGCCATAAGTATTGTGACATAATATGAAATAACAGCCCATAATGCAATAAATATCGATATAAAATCATGATGCAAAATGGACGTATCAACTCCCCCAAGCTTAGACCTCGCTTGTCCTCAAGCAAAAGCCGATAACAATAAATATGTCCCCATGTTTAGAGGAAGAGGCGTCGATAAAAATAAAATACGGACATGAGGGCATCATGATTATTCTCATAACAGCAACATACATAGATATTGTCATATGATTACTTATGTTCAAGTGATGATCTATTCACAATGCAAAAGTACGAATCAGAAACCTTAATGAGAACCAACAAACTATAACCTCAGTCATTGAAGCAATTGCAATTTATCATAACATCAGAAAGAGTCTATGTCAGAGCTAAAAAGCAAGTACACATACTCAACTATCATCTAGTCCTTCATAATTGCTAACACTCGCGCAATACTTGTGGTTACAGAGTTTTAATCGGACACAGAGAAAGATAGGGGCTTATAGTTTCACCCCGCAACCTTTTACCTTGAGGGTAATGTCAACAATAATAACTCATGCCCCCCTACATCCAATTTGATATATCTATCAGGATCTTTTCCAACACACTGTGCTTGCCAAAGGATAAAATGTAAAAAGGAAATGTGAAGATCACCATGACTCTTGCATAAGGTAGAAGGTAAAAATAAAAGATAGGCCCTTCGCAGAGGGAAGCAGAGGTTGCCATGCGCTTTTATGATTGGAAGCACAAAATCTTAATGTGAAAGAACGTCAATTTATATTGCCCCTTGTGATATGAACCTTTATTATGCAGTCTGTCGCTTTTATTACTTCCACATCACAAGATCGTATAAAGCTTATTTCTCCCACACCAATCAATCATACATAGTTAGAGAGCAATGTTTATTGCTTTGCACCGATGACAACTTACTTGAAGGATCTTATTCAATCCATAGGTAGATATGGTGGACTCTCATGGCAAAACTGGTTTAAGGGTATTTGGAAGCACAAGTAGTATCTCTACTTGGTGCTGAGAATTTGGCCAGCATGAGGGGGAAAGGCAAGCTCAACATGTTGGATGATCCATGCCAACATACTTTATCTCGGATATAACAAAACATAACCCATTACGTTGTCTTCCTTGTCCAACATCAACTCTTTAGCATGTCATATTTTGATGAGTGCTCACAATCATAAAAGATGTCAATAATAGTATATTTATATGTGAAACCTCTCTTTCCTTATTACTTCCTATTAATTGCAACGATGACCAAAGCTATGTCTGCCAACTCCCAACAACTTTTAATCATCGCACTCTTGCTATGTGAAGTCATTACTATCAATAAGATCAATATGAACTTTTGTTTCTTTTTATTCTTTTTCTCTTTTCTTTTATTCACCCAAGATCATAGCAAGAAAATCAAGCGCTTGACTCAACACTAATCTTTATTATATAGCTCACGGACTCGATTACACATAGAGAGATCATAAAGCAAAACTTAAAACTAGATCATTCCATAAACTTTATTCTACTAGATTGAAATACTACTAATAAGATCGAACTAAGGAAAATGGTAAAGATAGGAGTTGTGATTGTTATATGATACCGGGGCACCTCGCCCAAGCTTGGCGGTTGCCAAGGGGAGTGCCCATACCCATGTTATTATATCTCCTTGGTTGGTGAAGAAGGTGGAGGTGTTGTTGATGATGGATGGTCGAACATCGAGCGTAGGAGGTCTTCTAACTTACGGATAATGCCCTTGAGTGCGATGATATGTTCCTTCAACAAAATATTTTCACGTGTGAGATACTTATTTTGTATACGAGCCAACTCAATCATCTTGAAAGCTTCGATTTCTGTAGGGGTAAGAAGATTATGATCCAGTTGAAGGGTGTCTTCTGTTGCTAGAACTTGGTCCTCCACAACCTTCTTGATCCCTTCATCCTTGTTGATCTCCATAGGTTCTTCTCTCTTCAGCTCAATCTTCATTAGCCAAGCATCGTTGCCCTCATGGTTGGAGGAGGAGGGAGACGACATAGTGCCTGGCCTTGACAACCCTGTCAGAAAACAGCTCGAAACAAAGATAAGAGATTTTTGCGTGATACGGGAGTCAAAACCCCCGGGAGATTATATAATGAATTTTTACCAACCAAAATACGTATCGTGCAAGAAAACGGAGTCCGGAGGGCACACGAGGAGCTCACGAGGTAGGGGGCACGCCCAGGGGGTAGGGCGCGCCTTCCACCCTCGTGGGGCCCTCGTGTCCTTCCCGGACTGCTACTTAATTTTCTATTTTTCTAAATATTCCATAATGGAGAAATATTGCCTTAAAAATTGTTTTGGAGTCGGTTTAGTTACCGTACCACATACATATTCCTTTTTGGAGTCTAAAATGTTCTGGAAAGTGTCCCTTATGTATTCCTCCGGGGTTACGATTTCAATAATATTGGTTTCAACATTTATGGGATTACCTGAGATATAATGTTTAATTCTCTGACCGTTTACCACCTTCGGATTTGTTCCTTCGAAATTGTTGATCTTTATGGCACCGGAACGGTAGACCTCCTCGATAACGCAAGGACCTTCCCATTTAGAGGGGAGTTTTCCTGCAAAAAATCTTAAACGAGAGTTGTATAGCAATACATAATCACTTACATTAAACTCACGCTTTTGTATCCTTTTGTCATGCCATCTTTTAACCTATTCTTTAAACAACTTGGCATTTTCATAAGCTTGGGTTCTCCATTCATCAAGTGAGCTAACATCAAATAACCTCTTTTCACCGGCAAGTTTGAAATCATAATTGAGCTCTTTAATATCCCAATATGCCTTATGTTCTAGTTCGAGGGGTAAGTGACATGCTTTTCCATATACCATTTTATACGGAGACATACCCATAGGATTTTTATATGCAGTTCTATAGGCCCATAATGCATCATCAAGTTTCTTGGACCAATTCTTTCTAGACCTATTGACAGTCTTTTGCAAAATTAATTTAAGTTCTCTATTACTCAATTCTACTTGACCACTAGACTGTGGGTGATACGGAGATGCAATTCTATGATTGACGTCATATTTAGCAAGCATTTTACAGAAAGCAACATGAATAAAATGTGAACCACCATCAGTCATTAAATATCTAGGGACTCCAAACCTTGGAAAAATAACTTCTTTGAGCATTTTAATAGAAGTGTTGTGATCAGCTACTAGTTGGAATAGCTTCTACCCACTTAGTAACATAATCAACAACAACTAAAATATGTGTATATCCATTAGAGGAAGGAAAAGGTCCCATATAATCAAAGCCCCAAACATCAAATGGTTCAATAACAAGTGAATAATTCATAGGCATTTCTTGACTTCTACTAATATTACCAATTCTTTGACATTCATCACAAGATAGGACAAACTTACGGGCATCCTTGAAGAGACTAGGCCAATAAAAACCTGATTGCAATAACTTATGTGCAGTTCTATCTCCCGCGTGGTGTCCTCCATAAGTTTCGGAATGACACTTGCGTAGGATCTGTTCCTGTTCATGCTCAGGTACGCAAGTCTAATAACACCATCTACTCCTTCTTTATAAAGATGTGGGTCATCCCAAAAGTAATGTCTCAAGTCATACAAGAACTTTTTCTTTTGTTGGTATGTGAAGCTAGGTGATATAAATTTAGCAACTATGTAATTAGCATAATCAGCATACCAAGGAGTACTACGAGAAGTACTTATGACATTTAATTATTCATCAGGAAAACTATCATCAATAGGTAGTGGGTCATCAAGAACATTCTCTAACCTAGATAAGTTGTTTGCAACGGGGTTCTCAGCTCCTTTTCTATCAACAATATGCAAATCAAATTATTGTAGCAAGAGAACCCATCTAATAAGTCTAGGTTTAGCATCTTTCTTCTCCATAAGATATTTAATAGCAGCATGATCAGTGTGGATAGTTACATTACAATCAACAATATAAGGTCTGAACTTATCACAAGCAAATACAACTGCTAAAAGTTCTTTTTCAGTAGTAGCATAATTTCTTTGAGCATTGTCTAGAGTCTTACTAGCATAATGGATAATATTTAATTTCTTATCATCTCTTTGCCCAAGAATAGCACCTACAGCATAATCGCTAGCATCACACATAATTTCAAAGGGTAAATTCCAATCAGGTGGCTGAACAATAGGTGCAGAGACTAATGCTTTCTTAAGTATTTCAAATGCCTCTACACAATCATCATCAAAGACAAATGGTATATCTTTTTGTAATAAATTAGTCAGAGGCCGAGAAATTTTTGAGAAGTCCTTAATGAACCTCCTATAAAATCTGGCGTGACCAAGGAAACTTCTTATACCTTTGATGTCCTTGGGACATGGCATCTTTTCAATAGCATCAACCTTGGCTTTATCAGCTTCAATGCTTCTTTTAGAAACTTTATGCCCCAAGAAAATACCTTCATTAACCATAAAGTGGCACTTTTCCCAATTCAAGACAAGATTAGTTTCTTCACATCTCTACAAAACTCGATCAAGATTTCTCAAGTAATCATTAAAAGAAGATCAATAGATGGAAAAGTCGTCCATGAAAACCTCACAAATCTTTTCACAAAAGTCAGATAATATAGCCATCATGCATCTTTGAAAGGTAGCAGGTGCATTACATAAACCAAAAGGCATACGTCTATAAGAAAAAGTACCAAAAGGGCTTGTAAAAGTAGTCTTTGATTGACCTTAGCTGACACAGGTATTTGAGAGAAACCAGAATAACCATCTAGAAAGCAGTAATGTGTATGTTTGCATAATCTTTGTAGCATTTGATCGATAAAAGGTAAGGGGTAATGATCTTTCTTAGTAGCCTTATTTAATTTGCGGAAATCAATTACCATCCTATAACCTGTAATAATTCTTTGTGGAATCAATTCATCTTTATCATTAGGAACAACAGTAATACCTCCCTTCTTAGGGACACAATGAACAGGACTTACCCACTGACTATCAGCAACGGGATAAATTATACCTGCCTCCAGAAGCTTTAGTATTTCTTTTCTTACCACTTCTTTCATTTTAGGATTCAGACGTCGTTGAGGATCATGAACTGGTTTGGCATCTGCTTCCAAATTTATTTTATGTTGACATAGAGTGGGACTAATGCCCTTAAGATCATCAACAGTATATCTAATAGCAACACGGTGCTTCTTCAGAGTTTTCAATAATATTTCGTCTTCATGCTCTGAAAGGTTAGCACTAATAATAACAGGATATATCTTCTTTTCATCAAGATAAGCATATTTAAGATTATCAGGCAACGGTTTAAGCTCAAACACGGGATCACCCTTAGGTGGAGGGGATCCCCTAGGATTTCAACAGGCAAAATGTGTTTCAGCATAGGTTCTTGTTTAAAGAACACTTCATCTATTTCCCTTCTTTCATTCATAAACATATCATTCTTATGGTCTAGCAAATATTGTTCTAAAGGATCACTAGGAGGTACGGCAATAGAAGCAAGACCAATAATTTCATCCTTACTAGGCAATTCTTCTTCATGGTGTTGTTTACTAAATTTAGAGAAATTAAACTCATGAGTCATATCATCCAAGCCAATAGTAACAACATTCTTTTCGCAGTCTATCCTAGCATTAACTGTATTCAAGAAGGGTCTACCAAATATAATGGGACAAAAGCTATCTTGTGGGGAACTAAGAACAAGAAAATCAGCAGGATATTTAGTTTTACCGCACAAGACTTCAACATCTCTAACAATTCCCATTGCTGAAATAGTATCTCTATTAGCAAGTTTAATTGTGACATCAATATCTTCTAACTCAGCAGGTGCAATTTCATGCTTGATTTCTTTATACAAGTCATAAGGTATAACACTAGAACTAGCACCCATATCACATAAGCCATGATAATAATGATCTCCTATTTTAACAGAAATAATAGGCATGCCTACCACAGGTTTATGTTTATCTTTAGCACAAGGTTTAGCAATTCTAGCAGTTTCACCGCAAAACTGAATAACATGCCCATCAATATTATCAAACAAGAGCTCTTTAACAATAGCTATATTAGGTTCTACTTTAACTTGCTCAGCAGGTGTATATGTTTTAATATTGCTTTTACGAACCACAGTTGAAGCTTTAGCATGATCCTTTATCCTAACAGGGAAAGGTGGTTTCTCAACATAACAAGTAGGAACAATAGGATCATTATAAGTAACAGTCTTTTCTTCAACTTTAATAGGTGTAGCTACTTTTACTTCTATGGGAGGATGATATTTAAACCACTTCTCCTCAGGGAGATCAACGTAAGTAGCAAAAGATTCACAGAAAAAAGCTACTATCTCAGAATCAAGTCCATATTTAGTGCCAAACTTATGGAAAATATCGGTATCCATAGAAGATTTAACACAATCAAACTTAGGTGTCATACCTGACTCCTTACCATTGTCGAGGTCCCAATCTTCAGAGTTGCGTTTAATTCTATCCAATAAATCCCATTTGAATTCAATAGTCTTCATCATAAAAGAGCCAGCACAAGAAGTATCAAGCATGGTGCGATTGTTATTAGAAAGCCGAGCATAAAATTTTTGAATAATCATTTCTCTTGAGAGCTTGTAATTAGGGCATGAATATAACATTGATTTAAGCCTCCCCCAAGATTTAGTGATGCTTTCTCCTTCGCTAGGCCAACAATTATATATATAATTGCGATCACGATGAACAAGATGCATAGGGTAATACTTTTGATGAAATTCCAATTTCAATCTTCTTTAGTTCCATGATCTCGTATCATCACATAGCCTATACCGTATCAATGCATTTCGTTCAAAGATAAAGGGAAGAGCTTCTTCTTAGCAACATCATCGGGTATACCTACAAGCTTAAATAATCCACAAACATCATGCACATATATTAGGTGTTCATCAGGATGCTTTGTTCCATCTCCTATAAAAGGATTAGCTAGCAGTTTTTCTATCATACCCGAAGGATACTCATAAGGAATTTCATTTTGATATTCATTTTCAATAGGTTGAGTAGGTTGAGGAGCAACTCTTTGCTCTACTGGTCAGGGTGAAGATACCCTGAACAAGCCCCTCGGAGGATTACTTTCCATAGTAACAAGTGACAGTAAATTTCAGCACACTATATAAATTTTTCCTTACGAAATTCCACCTACCAAAGGCGCTTTACTCCCCGGAAACGGCGCCAGAAAGAGAGTCTTGATGACCCAAAATTATAGGGGATCTATCGTAGTCCTTTCGATAAGTAAGAGTGTCGAACCCAACGAGGAGCAGAAGGAAATGATAAACGGTTTTCAACAAGGTATTCTTTGCAAGTACTGAAATAAGTGGTAACAGATAGTTTTGTGATGAGATAATTTGTAACGAGCAACAAGTAACAAAAAGTAAGTAAAGTGCAGCAAGGGGGCCCAATCCTTTTTTAGCAAAGGACAAGCCTGGACAAACTCTTATATCAGGAAAAACGCTCCCGAGGACACATGGGAATATCGTCAAGCTAGTTTTCATCACGCTCATATGATTCGCGTTCGGTACTTTGATAATTTGACATGTGGGTGGACCGGTGCTTGGGTGCTGTTCTTACTTGAACAAGCATCCCACTTATGATTAACCTCTATTGCAAGAATCCGCAACTACAACAAAAGTATTAAGGTAAACCTAACCATAGCATGAAACATATGGATCCAAATCAGCCCCTTACGAAGCAACGCATAAACTAGGGTTTAAGCTTCTGTCACTCTAGCAACCCATCATCTACTTATTACTTCCCAGTGCCTACCTCTAGGCCCAAATAATGGTGAAGTGTTATGTAGTCGACGTTCACATAACACCACTAGAGGCTAGACAACATGCATCTCATCAAAATATCGAACGGATACCAAATTCACATGACTACTAATAACAAGACTTCTCCCTTGTCCGCAGGAACAAACGTAACTACTCACAAAGCATATTCATGTTCATATCAGAGGGGTAATAATATGCATAAAGGATCTGAACATATGATCTTCCACCAGTTAAACCAACTAGCATCAACTACAAGGAGTAATTAACACTACTGGCAACCTACTAGCACCAATCCCGAACTTGGAGACAAGAATTGGATACAAGAGATGAACTAGGGTTTTGAGATGAGATGGTGCTGATGAAGATGTTGATGGAGATTGTCCTCTCCCGATGAGAGGAGCGTTGGTGATGATGATGGCGATGATTTCCCCCTCTGGGAGGGAAGTTTCCCTGACAGAACAGCTCTGCCGGAGCTCTAGATTGGATCCGCCAAGGTTCCGCCTCGTGGAGGCGGAGTTTCGTCCCGAAAGGTTGCCTCCCATTTTTCTCTCGACGAAAGACTCCATATAGGAGAAGATGGTCATTGGAGAGCCACCAGGGGGCCCACGAGGTAGGGGGGCGCACCATAGGGGGGGCGCCCCCCACCCTCGTGAGCAGGGTTTGGGCCCCTTGGTCTTCATCTTTGGCGAGGATTTTTCATTATTTCTTATAAGGTATTCCGTGGAGTTTCAGGACTTTTGGAGTTGTGCGGAATCGGTCTCTAATATTTGCTCCTTTTTATTTCTTTTCCTTTTTTCTTTCTTTTTTTCTTTTGGGCCTTTCTTTTTTTGGCCATTCCTTTTTTATTTTGGACAATATTCTATGAATGATGATCATCACACTTCTATTTATTTACAACTCAATGATTACAATTTGATACTAGAACAGAATATGACTCTATACAAATGCCTCCGGCGGTGTACCTGGAAAGCAATGAATCAAGAGTGAAATGTATGATAAATTATGCATGGTGGCTTTGCCACAAATATGATGTCAACTACATGATCATTTAAAGCAATATGATGATGATGAAGCATGTCATAAATGAAACGGTGGAAAGTTGCATGGCAATATATCTCGGAATGGCTATGGAAATGCCATAATAGGTAGGTATGGTGGCTGTTTTGAGGATGATATATGGAGGTTTATGTGTGACAGAGCATAACATATCACGGGGTTCGGATGCGCCAGCGAAGTTTTCACCAACTCTCAAGGTGAGAAAGGGCAATGCATGGTACCGAATAGGCTAGCAATGATGGAAGGGTGAGAGTTCGAATAATCCATGGACTCAACATTAGTCATAAAGAACTCATACACTTATTGCAAAAATCTAGAAGTCATCAAAAACCAAGCACTACACGCATGCTCCTGGGGGGATAGATTGGTAGGATAAGACCATCGCTCCTCCCCAACCGCCACTCATAAGGAAGACAATCAAAGAACACCTCAGGTTTCAAATTTGTTACACAATGGTTACCATATGTGCATGCTATGGGACTTGCAAACTTCAGCACAAGTACTCAAATTCACAACTACTCAACTAGCACAAATTTAATATCACCATCCTCATATCTCAAAAAAATTATCAAGCATCCAACTTCTCATAGTATTCAACGCACTTTTTATGATAGTTCCTATTATACCCATCTTGGATGCCTATCATATTAGGACTATTTTTATAACCTAAGAAAATTACCATGCTGTTCTAAGGGACTATCAAAATAATATAAGTGAAGCATGAGAGATCAATAATTTCTATAAAATAAAACCACCACCATGCTTTAAAAGATATAAGTGAAGCACTAGAGCAAAATTATGTAGCTCAAAAGATATAAGTGAAGCACATAGAGTATTCTAATAAAATCCAATTCATGTGTGTCTCTCCCAAAAGGTGTGTATAGAAAGGATGATTGTGGTAAACTAAAAGGCAAAGACTCAAATCATACAAGATGCTCCAAGTAAAACACATATCATGTGGTGAATAAAAATATAGCCTCAAGTGAAGTTACCGATAAAAGAAGACGAAAGAGGGGATGCCTTCCGGGGCATCCCCAAGCTTAGGCTTTTGGTTATCCTTGAATTTTACCTTGGGGGGCATTGGGCATCCCCAATCTTAGGCTCTTGCTACTCCTTATTCCATAATACATCAAATCTTTACCCAAAACTTGAAAACTTCACAACAGAAAACTCAAACAGAAAATCTCATGAGCTCCGTTAGCATAAGAAAACAAACCACCACTTAAGGTACTGTAATGAACTCATTATTTATTTATTTATTTTGGTGTTAAACCTACTGTATTCCAACTTCTCTATGGTCCATAACCTCCGATACTAGCCATAGATTCATCAAAATAAGCAAACAACACGCGAAAAACAGAATCTGTCAAAAACAGAACAGTCTGTAGTAATATGTAGGTTTCGAATACTTCTGTAACACCCAAAATTTTAAAATAAATTTCCTGACGTGAGTAATTTATCTATTAATCATCTACAAAACTAATCAACTTAATCGCACTCTCCAGTAAAAAATGGTAGCAAATCTCGTGAGCGCCAAAGCTTCTGTTTTTTACAGCAAGATCACAAAGACTTTCCCCAAGTCTTCCCAAAGGTCCTACTTGGCACAAACACTAATTAAAAGCATAAAACCACATCTAAACAGAGGCTAGATGAATTATTTATTACTAAACATAACCAAAAAGAAAGAAACAAAATAAAATTGGGTTGCCTCCCAACAAGCGCTATCATTTAACGCCCCTAGCTAGGCATAAAAGAAAGAATAGTTCTAGGTGTTATGATCTTTGGTATGCAATTCTTCAATAGAACACATATAACCCTTGTGAGTTTCCTTCTTTTTATTAATTATCAAACTCATAGGAAAGAAATCAAGAAATTCATTTGTAGCAAAAGGTTCTTTAATGATATTGAAGAAGTTGGGGTGAACACTTATAGATTTGAGATCTGCAATTTCCTTACTAGAAGTTTCACCCTTATTTTTAGGAACATACATAAATTTGGCAATCTTGGTAGTAGGAGGATCTGGAGTATTTTTAACGGATGAAAAGGCAGATCCCAAATTAGTAATAATATCCTCAAGTTTACCAATTCTTGTGGAATCTAGATCTATTCTTTCGTTAACTATAGGTTCTTTTTCTTTAAAAAAATTCAGAGTAGATCCTACCTTAGATCCATATTGAGTGATTTGGTTGTGGATATTTTTATCCAAATTTTAAATCAACTCCACAAAGGCAACTTTATTTTTGATAATTTCAAGCCTTTGCATCACATGTTCCAAAGTTAAAATAGTTCCATTAACCAAGAGAGGTGGTGGGCCAAACAAATCTATCATAGCATTATAAGAATCAATAGTATGACTACCCAAGAAATTCGCTCCGGTAATGGTATCAAGAATATATCTATTCCAAGGGGTGATGCCTACATAAAAATTGTGAAGAAGAACGGAAGTAGATTACTTCCTAGTAGATCTATTCTGAGCATTGCAAATTCTATACCAAGCATCTTTTAAATTTTCTCCCTCCCTTTGTTTAAAATTGATAACTTCGTGATCGGGAGTACTAGGAACGATAGGAGAATTAGCCATAACAACACACGACAACACAAGAAGCAAGCAAAAAGAGACGAGCGGAAAAGAGGGCGAATAAATCGACAAGGGTGAAGTGGGGGAGAGGAAACGAGAGGCAAATGGCAAATAATGTAATGCAAGGGATAAGAGTTTGTGATGGGTACTTGGAATGCCTTGACTTGTGCGTAGATCTCCCCGGCAACGGCGCCAGAAATCCTTCTTGCTACCTCTTGAGCACTGTGTTGGTTTTCCCTTGAAGAGGAAAGGGTGATGCAACAAAGTAGCATAAGTATTTCCCTCAATTTTTAAGAACCAAGGTATCAATCCAGTAGGAGACTACATGCAAGTCCCTCGTACCTAGACAAACAAATAAGAACCTCGCAACCAACGTGATAAAGGGGTTGTCAATCCCTTCACGGTCACTTACGAGAGCGAGATCTGATAGAGATAATAATAATAAGATAAATATTTTTGGTATTTTTATGATATAGATTGTGTCACATCCCTAGCTGCTGGTAGTGCTCTAGGCTAGCTTCATGTGTGCATCATGTTTAAATTCTGAAATTTGAACTGAGGGAAATTGGAAGCCTCAAAACCCTAAACAAAAGAAGGGCAGAAACCCTAAAAATCTCATTCATTGTTCCAAAATGCTCTTCTTAAATGTTTGATAATTTTTGGCAAGGGTTCTGGTCCCAACCAAAATATTGAACATTTTTAAGGATTTATTTTTGGGACTTTGGATTTAATTCATTAGCTATTTGAATTTGAATTATATTCATATAATTAGAATATAATTTCAAATACCCCTGAAATATTTTATAAGCTTTTGGAAAAGTCCATCTAGCAATATAAAATATTCAGAGGAGTTTTTGGCATTGTTTGGATTATTTTAAATTCAAAACAGTGGCAAAATAAATTAAATAAAAACAAAACAGAAGAAAAATATGAAACAGAACAGAACTTACCTGGCGGCCCAAGTGGCCGGCCCAGCCCACCACCACAGCCTCCCTGTCGTCTTCCTCCCTGGACAGGAGGACGAGCGCGTGCCCGCCGCGCGCTGGCCACGCGCCTCGCCAGCTCCTGCTTACCGCTCTGCCCCGACGCTCTGGACGCCCTGGACGTCGACACGCGGCCTCCCCGACCGCCCCTCACTCTCTCCCGAGCTCTCCCCCTCCTCTGTTCCTCTCTCCCTCTCGTGCCGAGCGCAGCCGTCGCCACCGACGCCGTTCGCCGCGGCCACCGGCCACCCCTCGCCTCGCCGATGCCTCCAGAAGAACCGCCGCGCCTTCTTCTTCGTCTCCACCAACCCATGTGACGCCGGAAGCCTCGGAGCGCCGTCCCCGACGCCTTCTTCCTCCTCGGGCCACCGAGATCGCCGGCGACCTCCCGTCGTCACCAGCCCCTCCCCGAGCCCACTGACCACCCCTGCGGACTCGACGTGAGCTCCTCTTCGTTTCCCCTCCGTATTTTCGTTCAATTTCGTGCCGTATCCATCGTCTCCGCCGAGCCCGAGAGCCCATTGCCGCCGGCCACGAGGTCGCCGTGGCTAGAGCTCACGCGCGTCACGTCCAAGCACACCACCATGCTCAGCACCACGCCAGGATCCCAAAACCCTAGTCTATCGCTCCTGTGGCGCACCGTAGCCACCGCTCGCGCCTCACCCGAACTCCGGCCGCCGCCGTCGTCATGATTGCCGTCGCCTCCGGCCACCTTAGCTTCTCCCGTCCGCCCTGTTAGATGCGCGCGAGTCTGGGCATCCCGTAGAGCCCCTCCGCCGCTCTTTTGGTCATCGGAGGGCGAATCCCGGCGCTCTCCGCCGTCCCTGGCCTCGCCGGCGACGAGCCGCGGGTCAACTCCGGCGAGTTGACCCGGGTTTGACCCCCCTCTCTCTCACTGACATGCGGGCCCCGCCCGGCTAATCAAGTTAGGTTAGTATTAACTAAGTTAGATTAGTTAGTTAGACACTGACACTCGGGACCCACCGGTCAGGGGTTGACCGGGCTGTGCCACGTTGACCTGCTGACGTCATCGTGACGTCAGTATGACGCAGTAGTATTTTCTGGATTTAATATTATTCAGGAAATTTCAGAAAATAGCTAAAACTTCAATAAATCATAGAAAATTAACCGTAACTCCAAATTAAATAATTTATATATGAAAAATTATCAGAAAAATTCAAGGAATCCATCTGTACCATTTTCATGCATGTTAGAACAACTTATAGCTGCTGTTTAGCACAAATCATATAAAGGGCATTTAAATATCCACATATGGAGTTTGAATTTGAATCTTGGATTCAGACCAACTCCATTTAATCTGGTTTTAGTTGCATTAGCCCAAAACACATTCATATTGCCATGTCATGAGCATGCATCATATTGTGCATTGCATTGATTATGTTCCCTTCTGTGTTGCCGGTATTTGTCCCCTCTCGATAGACGTGATACCGATGATGTGATCGTTGACACTGATGAAGACTCAATGTTATCTTCAGAAGTGCCAGGCAAGCAAAACCCCCTTGTTCATTCCGATAAAATCCCACTCTCTCGCTCCTGCTCTCTTTTACTGCATTAGGACAACACCGATTCATCTGTTACTTGTTGCGGTAGCTGAACCCCTTTATCCTTTGCATGACCTGTCATTGCCACAGTAAATAGATGAAACCCACTAGCATGAGTAGGAGTTGTTTGAGCCCTGATGTGCCTACTCATTCATGTTTGTTTGTCATGCCTGCTACTGCTTAGAGTTGAGTCAGGTCTGATTCATCGGGGATGAATCAGAGGTGTGTGAACATGTCCTACTGTGTGTGAGCTAAGTGTGTGAACACGATTTGGTAAAAGGTGTCGGTGAGAGGCCATGTAGGAGTACATGGTGGGTTGTCTCATTGAAGCCGTCCTCAGGAACTGAGTTCTGTGTTTGTGATCCATGATTCAGCTACTACCATACATTGGGCCCTGAAATATGACCCCGCTCGACTTCTTATTCACCCTTGTCCTCTGTCCAGGAGTTGCAAGTAGTTTCTGGTGTTTGTAGTATGCTGGAGGCCGTGGACAGCGCTGACCGTAGGGGTGGGCTGTGATGCGGTAGGCACGTGGCCGGGTATACCGGGCGCCCGTTTGGTGTCACGGAACCCTGTTCACATCGTTTGGGGCTGTGAGCGAAACTCCGGCCGGATCTCCTCATGGATGGAACCCGAATAGGCGATAAATCTGGACTAGAGACTTAGGTGTTTAGGTAGGTCGTGGTCTACACCCACGTCGGCTTTCGCTTGAAGTCTGCCGAGCACATGTCGTGTGCAGACGCTAAGTGGTGGAAACATGTATGAAGAAGTACACCCCTGCAGGGTTAACATCATCTATTCGAATAGCCGTGTCCGCGGAAAAGGACTTCTGGGTTGCTTATATCAGTTCATAGACAAGTGAAAGTGGATACTTTAAAATGCGCAAGATAAGCGTGAGTGCTATGGATGGCGTTCTCGTAGGGAGACGGGAGCGGATCCATAGTGGTGTATTGATATGGTGAATATGTGGACTCGTGTGCGCCACCTCAAAAGAGTCGCTTGCAGTCGTAGTTTAGGATAGCCACCGAGTCAAAGCTGGCTTGCTGCAGTTAAACCCCACCATCCCTTTGTTGAAAATGATGCATATGTAGTTAGTTCTGATGTAAGTCATGCTGGGTACATTTGTACTCACGTTTGCCTATTTTATGTTTTTGCAGAGAGACTTCAGTCTCACTAGTAGTTCCACGTGGACTTCGACGTTTAGCTTGTTACCTCAGCTACGATCTTGTGCCCTCGGCAGGATCTGATAGATAGTCAGGCTTCTCGGCCTTTTTCATTTATAGATGTCTGTACCCAGACATGATAGCTTCCGCTTGTGCTTTGACTTGTATGCTCTGATTGTTGGGTCATGAGACCCATGTTTGTAATGTCTCGCTCCTCGGAGCCTATTGAATAATCTACTTGAGTCGTAGAGTCATTTTGTGATGCCATGTTGTATTGCACATATCGAGCATATTGTGTGTATGTTATTGAAATGCTTGGTATGTGTGGGATCTGACCATCTAGTTGTTTATCTTTAGTAGCCTCTCTTACCGGGAAATGTCTCCTAGTGTTTCCATTGAGCCTTGGTAGCTTGCTACTGCTCCGGAACACTTAGGCTGGCCGGCATGTGTCCTTCTTCGTTCCTGTGTCTGTCCCTTCGGGGAAATGTCACGCGATGAATACCGGAGTCCTGTTAGCCCGCTACAGCCCGGTTCACCGGAGTCCTGCTAGCCCAGTGCTACAGCCTGGATTCACTCGCTGATGACCGACACGTTCGATGCTGGGTCATGGATGCCTGTCCCTGTAAGTCTGTGCCACTTTGGGTTTACGACTAGCCATGTCAGCGCGGGCTCTTTATCATATGGATGCTAGCGACACTGTCATATACGTGTGCCAAAAGGCGCAAACGGTCCCGGGCAAAGGTAAGGCGACACCCGTGGGAATACCGTGCGTGAGGCCGCAAAGTGATATGAGGTGTTGCATGCTAGATCGATGTGGCATTGAGTCGGGGTCCTGACAGCGTAGGTATCAGAGCTTGACTGCCTGTAGGATTACCAAGCCAAACTGGTCGAAGTTGAGTCTAGAAATTCTTTAGTTATATAAGGGAATTGATTGTGGGATGGAACATAAGGCTCTTTTACTCCTTACACCTTATGCCTCTGATCTGAGTCATCATCTTCTCTTCTACGGGGATTAAGAACTAGGCTATCTCTTCTTTCTATTAGGATCACGTGTTACTATCAGTGGACTTATAGATTGTTGGATTAAGCCTCAGTTCAGTTTCTACCTCTGTATGTTAATTGTTGATCTCCAAACCTTGATATTGTGCTTCTGAGTGGTTATGCCACCATTTTTGTGAATGTCTCAAATCTTTTCTGAGCATTTACAGCCGTTATGTTGTCCGAGTCATTCCAGGTTTCTAAATAGTCTGATGCATTTGCAAAATCCTTTCCCTCTGGTTTCGACGCTCCTTTATGCCAGCTCAATCACACTAATTGTTGAGTTGAGGTATTCTACTGCCTCGACCTTTATGTTGGAATAATTATTATGACCCTAGGTGTCTCAGGGGATCATCTAGTAATTTAGCCATGATTTGTGTTCCCAGTGTGATGATTCTGGCCATCATTTTCGAAAGCATCCCGTGATGCTACTTAGTAATAGGTATTCTGTTCCTTGGGTTTTGAACCCGAGATTCACTCTACCTACTTCATGTTGATAGTAATTGCTAGTGCCTTCAGGATATTAGTAACCTTTGCAATAGTCCTTGAAGTCCGTGGTATCTTCTTCTTCCAAATACCATGAACTACTTATGGCAGAAGTTCCTCGTTGAACTGAAATATCACAACAGGATTATTCTTGAGGAGTTCTCCATTCATAAATCGTGACTCTGCCAGTTCTACCTTTCTGCATGGGTTATCCGGAAGAAATATGTTGAACTTCGTTCGACATGCTAATCCATGCATCCACAACTCAGAAAATCATATGTTCTTTTGAGTCGTCCCATCTTAGTTGTTTCTGACCCTCGCCTATCAATTGATAGTCAAGAGTATGCGTGCATTCGTTCTTCGATGCCTATTACCCTTGTGGTCCGCCAAGCCATTCTATTTTAGAATGAATAGGAGAAACAAACTCCAGTACCTCATCCATATCTAGGATTGGGTCAAAGTAGTTGTATTCCGCAGATCAAATGCCAATCCAGCTTTTGGTTCTGATCTACCTTGGAGTATTACCCCCCTTATGTCAGAATTGTCATGAGAACTGCACCAACTCTCATGAATTTTGACATAGTGATACCTCTCGCCATCCTTTTTCATTCCTCGATTCCGTGTTGTTGTAACCGGAATGCCGACAAGTGAATCGTGGTGTGTGAAATCAATACTGCTAGCAACTTTGTTGCTTGGTAGTTAAATGGACGGTAACCTCATTCTTAGCGTATTGATTATTGAATCGTCACCCTAAGACTGATCATGCTATCTAGTTCTTATTTCGGTGCACCCTTCGATTGATGAGTTAGGATCTTGTCAAGTCCTCACTCATTTGATCATATCGTCTTGCCCTCAAAAGCGAGATTGTTCTCGAGCTTAGTAACATACCGGTGGTTCGTGATTTTCTGAATGTCTTCTCGGAAGTATCACCAGGTCGTCACCTGACCGTTATGTTGAGCCCGTGATCAAGTTGGTTTCTTATGAACCACCTTCTTTCCAAGAATCGGTGTTAGATATCCCTGAGCTAGTTGGTTAAGCTGGACAACAACTTGGAGAGTTGGAAGATAAAAGCTTGTCTGACTTAGTTCGTTCCAAAGGGATATTCTTGTGTAGTGTGTGTTGAAGAAAGATGATATCTTCATCGATTGGTCCCTGTGATCAGTTGTTGGACCTATTGTCTTATCAATCCTTTGATTTGAGTGTGGGCCATCGTCAAATCAAATAAGTACCAACGATGCTCGTAATGTTGTCTTATTCGTGGTTGATCCCTCGAGCATACACCATTACATCTTTGGTCTGACCAATGCTATCACCGTGTTCACTTAACTATGGAATTCCTTTTAAAAGGAAACCCGGATGAATTGTTGTTGAGCCCATTGACAACATCCTTATCTCCTCCATGATTTTGTTGAGCATTAAGCTAGTGTTGGAAATTTTTGAAAGCATTTGTTCATGCTAGCTCATGAAGCATATGTTTGGATGAAGGTAGTGACTTCCTTTAATTCATGTGCATCTGATGCAAGTTGGCGCCGTGGATTCGAGAAAGTCAATGTTGCTTTCTTTGGAATCATTCCAAATAAGTCATGCACACGTGTGAAGAATGCTGTGGTTTGAAGACTTGCAACCTTCAATCTATATGTATCCCTAGCACACCAAGCCACTGGTTGATTTGTTCAAGGAGAAGGAGTTCCTTCATAAGAGCTAATCCGGACTTATGTAAGGACTTCGATACCCTCGTTGATGGTTCCCCCTCCTGAACTCGGTAGTGTTTTATTATAAGACTACTATGTGGTCATGCTTGTCTGGGACAACGTGTTCACATGTTAGTAGCAGAACCAGCTCATGTTTTGGAGCTTGCTATCGTAGTTCATCTCCCGAGAATCCCGCAACGTCATCTCGTCGATTTGTGTTGCAAACTTTCATTTTTCTTCCTAGACTCGATGGGTCTGGAATATTCTGACACCAACCAGATCTGAATCTCAGGCAGATATGATGGTTGGAACATTTCCCCAAGAACTATAATATTGGTTCCTCGATAACCGGTAAAGTGGATGTCGTGGCCAACACACCCAACCGGAAGACCTATTATTGTAGTATCTTGATTGAAGAAGTTGGCCACCTCCCCTAAGGATTTCGTAGGATTTACTCCCTAGTTGCCCCTATGGATTTTTGTGTTCCCGAAGTCCGACCTTTTACTTGATGTTTTAGATATCAAACCATATCTATGAATGGGTTATACTAGCACATCAAGGAGAACATTAGAAGCGGAGTGCTAAATGTCTCTCGGTCGATCATCCAGATTTTATTTGCTTGGCCTCGCTAAGGTGAAATCTGAGAGAGTGTTATCCTCCTTCGCATCTGCATCGTCCATCGCTATTCATCATGGTAGTATGTTGTGTTGTCAGCACCCTTGACGCGGTTGTTGATAAAACCTTGATGATTGTGGAAATGCTCAAGTTCTTGAGAGCACGCACAAGCGCTACGTCTTATCATCGGCACTAGCTGGGATTGCCCCAGATTTCCTCGGTTATGCTATAACCACTCCAACAGTGAATTCACTCTCTATTGTTGGGTTCTTCCCCAGTTACCAGAATCATTCCCAGCATTTGCATTTTGTTCCTAGCTTGCACCGCCAATGTGCCATTCTACCATGGGTCTCTTCCATTTCCGGTGATAAGCAAAATCATCCATTACGTTGTCTTCAACAAGGTAATCCACATCATCCAAGTCCAAGTATGCCATTCTACCGACCCCGCCAATCGATTGCTGTGATTTGCCTTAGGCTGATATAGAGAGTCTTAACGATCTCTATATCAAAGGTAATTCTTTTTGCCACTTAAGATAATAATCTACGAATCACCCCCCTCCAGGATGTTTCGTCGTGGTATCATGGCAACTCAACTCCTCGCTACGTTGACAACCGTTCACCACCTTCTTAGGTGTGGAATCATTGTCTACCTAGTGAACCTTCGTCATCTGTTCCACTCCATTTCTCTAGAGGTGTGCTTCATCTCTCGAATCATCTCTCAGCTCGAGAGATGTTGCTATGTCTCATTTCGTGAGTTAATCCTGAGTTGTTCGATCTTCGAGAAGATCGACCCTTCTAGAGTTTCCCTTTCCCCTTCTTGTCATGATTAGCTGAAGTTCTCGAAGCAAGACATCAAGACAATGATGGTGAACGAATCAACGTTCATTCGAAGTGCAACCTGGATCGTGAAGATTATACTAGTTGCGTTTCCCCTTCACCTTACCCTACGCTTGAATCTCGAGACGAGATTCTTGTTTAGTGGGGGTGAGTTGTCACATCCCTAGCTTCTGGCATTGCTCTAGGCTAGCTTCATGTGTGCATCATGTCTATATTTTTGAAACTTGAATTGAGGAATATTGGAAGCCTCAAAACCCTAAATAAAAGAGGGGCAAAAACCCTAGAAATCTCATTCATTGCTCCAAAAGGCTCTTCTTAAATGTTTGATAATTTTTGGTAAGGGTTCTGGTCCCAACCAAAATATTGAACATTTTTAAGGATTTATTTTTGGGACTTTGAATTTAAATCATTAGCTATTTGAATTTGAATTATATTCATATAATTAGAATATAATTTCAAATACCCCTGAAATATTTTATGAGCTTTTGGAAAAGTCCATCTAGCCAAATAAAATTATTCAGAGGAGTTTTTGGCATTGTTTGAATTTGTTTAAAATTCAAAACAGTGGCAAAACGAAATTAAATAAAACAAAACAGAAGAAAAAAATAAAAGAGAGAGAGAGAAGGACTTACCTGGCCTCACCCGTGCAGCCCACCAGAACCGGCCCAGCCGGCCCAGCCCACCGCCGCCTCCCTTCCCTGTCGCCTTCCTCCTCGCGCCAGTAGGCAGAGGAGGGACACGGCGCGCGCGCCCGAGCTCGCCACGCCACCACCCTGCTCGTCTGCATCGCCTGGCCACCGCGACGCCGCGCGTCATCTCCTCGGCGCCGCCCCGACCCCCCTGGACCCCCTCACTCTCTCCCGAGCTCTCCCCCCCCTCTGTTCCTCTCTCCCTCTCGTGCCGAGCGCAGCCGTCGCCACCGACGCCGTTCGCCGCGGCCACCGGCCACCCCTCGCCTCGCCGATGCCTCCAGAAGAACCGCCGCGCCTTCTTCTTCGTCTCCACCAACCCATGTGACGCCGGAAGCCTCGGAGCGCCGTCCCCGACGTCTTCTTCCTCCTCGGGCCACCGAGATCGCCGGCGACCTCCCGTCGTCACCAGCCCCTCCCCGAGCCCACTGACCACCCCTGCGGACTCGACGTGAGCTCCTCTTCGTTTCCCCTCCGTATTTTCGTTCAATTTCGTGCCGTATCCATCGTCTCCGCCGAGCCCGAGAGCCCATTGCCGCCGGCCACGAGGTCGCCGTGGCTAGAGCTCACGCGCGTCACGTCCAAGCACACCACCATGCTCAGCACCACGCCAGGATCCCAAAACCCTAGTCTATCGCTCCTGTGGCGCACCGTAGCCACCGCCCGCGCCTCACCCGAACTCCGGCCGCCGCCGTCGTCATGATTGCCGTCGCCTCCGGCCACCTTAGCTTCTCCCGTCCGCCCTGTTAGATGCGCGCGAGTCTGGGCATCCCGTAGAGCCCCTCCGCCGCTCTTTTGGTCATCGGAGGGCGAATCCCGGCGCTCTCCGCCGTCCCTGGCCTCGCCGGCGACGAGCCGCGGGTCAACTCCGGCGAGTTGACCCGGGTTTGACCCCCCTCTCTCTCACTGACATGCAGGCCCCGCCCGGCTAATCAAGTTAGGTTAGTATTAACTAAGTTAGATTAGTTAGTTAGACACTGACACTCGGGACCCACCGGTCAGGGGTTGACCGGGCTGTGCCACGTTGACCTGCTGACGTCATCGTGACGTCAGTATGACGCAGTAGTATTTTCTGGATTTAATATTATTCAGGAAATTTCAGAAAATAGCTAAAACTTCAATAAATCATAGAAAATTAACCGTAACTCCAAATTAAATAATTTATATATGAAAAATTATCAGAAAAATTCAAGGAATCCATCTGTACCATTTTCATGCATGTTAGAACAACTTATAGCTGCTGTTTAGCACAAATCATATAAAGGGCATTTAAATATCCACATATGGAGTTTGAATTTGAATCTTGGATTCAGACCAACTCCATTTAATCTGGTTTTAGTTGCATTAGCCCAAAACACATTCATATTGCCATGTCATGAGCATGCATCATATTGTGCATTGCATTGATTATGTTCCCTTCTGTGTTGCCGGTATTTGTCCCCTCTCGATAGACGTGATACCGATGATGTGATCGTTGACACTGATGAAGACTCAATGTTATCTTCAGAAGTGCCAGGCAAGCAAAACCCCCTTGTTCATTCCGATAAAATCCCACTCTCTCGCTCCTGCTCTCTTTTACTGCATTAGGACAACACCGATTCATCTGTTACTTGTTGCGGTAGCTGAACCCCTTTATCCTTTGCATGACCTGTCATTGCCACAGTAAATAGATGAAACCCACTAGCATGAGTAGGAGTTGTTTGAGCCCTGATGTGCCTACTCATTCATGTTTGTTTGTCATGCCTGCTACTGCTTAGAGTTGAGTCAGGTCTGATTCATCGGGGATGAATCAGAGGTGTGTGAACATGTCCTACTGTGTGTGAGCTAAGTGTGTGAACACGATTTGGTAAAAGGTGTCGGTGAGAGGCCATGTAGGAGTACATGGTGGGTTGTCTCATTGAAGCCGTCCTCAGGAACTGAGTTCTGTGTTTGTGATCCATGATTCAGCTACTACCATACATTGGGCCCTGAAATATGACCCCGCTCGACTTCTTATTCACCCTTGTCCTCTGTCCAGGAGTTGCAAGTAGTTTCTGGTGTTTGTAGTATGCTGGAGGCCGTGGACAGCGCTGACCGTAGGGGTGGGCTGTGATGCGGTAGGCACGTGGCCGGGTATACCGGGCGCCCGTTTGGTGTCACGGAACCCTGTTCACATCGTTTGGGGCTGTGAGCGAAACTCCGGCCGGATCTCCTCATGGATGGAACCCGAATAGGCGATAAATCTGGACTAGAGACTTAGGTGTTTAGGTAGGTCGTGGTCTACACCCACGTCGGCTTTCGCTTGAAGTCTGCCGAGCACATGTCGTGTGCAGACGCTAAGTGGTGGAAACATGTATGAAGAAGTACACCCCTGCAGGGTTAACATCATCTATTCGAATAGCCGTGTCCGCGGAAAAGGACTTCTGGGTTGCTTATATCAGTTCATAGACAAGTGAAAGTGGATACTTTAAAATGCGCAAGATAAGCGTGAGTGCTATGGATGGCGTTCTCGTAGGGAGACGGGAGCGGATCCATAGTGGTGTATTGATATGGTGAATATGTGGACTCGTGTGCGCCACCTCAAAAGAGTCGCTTGCAGTCGTAGTTTAGGATAGCCACCGAGTCAAAGCTGGCTTGCTGCAGTTAAACCCCACCATCCCTTTGTTGAAAATGATGCATATGTAGTTAGTTCTGATGTAAGTCTTGCTGGGTACATTTGTACTCACGTTTGCCTATTTTATGTTTTTGCAGAGAGACTTCAGTCTCACTAGTAGTTCGACGTGGACTTCGACGTTTAGCTTGTTACCTCAGCTACGATCTTGTGCCCTCGGCAGGATCTGATAGATAGTCAGGCTTCTCGGCCTTTTTCATTTATAGATGTCTGTACCCAGACATGATAGCTTCCGCTTGTGCTTTGACTTGTATGCTCTGATTGTTGGGTCATGAGACCCATGTTTGTAATGTCTCGCTCCTCGGAGCCTATTGAATAATCTACTTGAGTCGTAGAGTCATTTTGTGATGCCATGTTGTATTGCACATATCGAGCATATTGTGTGTATGTTATTGAAATGCTTGGTATGTGTGGGATCTGACCATCTAGTTGTTTATCTTTAGTAGCCTCTCTTACCGGGAAATGTCTCCTAGTGTTTCCATTGAGCCTTGGTAGCTTGCTACTGCTCCGGAACACTTAGGCTGGCCGGCATGTGTCCTTCTTCGTTCCTGTGTCTGTCCCTTCGGGGAAATGTCACGCGATGAATACCGGAGTCCTGTTAGCCTGCTACAGCCCGGTTCACCGGAGTCCTGCTAGCCCAGTGCTACAGCCTGGATTCACTCGCTGATGACCGACACGTTCGATGCTGGGTCATGGATGCCTGTCCCTGTAAGTCTGTGCCACTTTGGGTTTACGACTAGCCATGTCAGCCCGGGCTCTTTATCATATGGATGCTAGCGACACTGTCATATACGTGTGCCAAAAGGCGCAAACGGTCCCGGGCAAAGGTAAGGCGACACCCGTGGGAATACCGTGCGTGAGGCCGCAAAGTGATATGAGGTGTTGCATGCTAGATCGATGTGGCATTGAGTCGGGGTCCTGACAGATTGAGAGTAAAGATTGCAAAATAAACGGCGACAGAAATAGCTAGTTGACGGGAGATTAATATAATGGAGAATAGACCCGGGGCCATAGGTTTCACTAGTGGCTTCTCTCAACATAGCATAAGTATTACGGTGGGTGAACAAATTACTGTCGAGCAATTGATAGAAAAGTGCATAATTATGAGAATATCTTGGCATGATCATGTATATAGGCATCATGTCCGCGACAAGTAGACCGAAATGAGTATTAAGTTCATAAGAACAAAGTAACGCATTAAGCAAGATGACATGATGTAGAGGGATAAACTCAAGCAATATGATATAAACCCCATCTTTTTATCCTTGATGGCAACAATACAATACGTGCCTTGCTGCCCCTGCTGTCATTGGGAAAGGACATCACAAGATTGAACCCAAATCAAAGCACTTCGCCCATTGCAAGAAAAATCAATCTAGTAGGCCAAACCAAACTGATAATTCCAAGAGACTTGCAAAGATAATCAATCATACATAAAAGATTTCAGAGAAGAATCAAATATTGTTCATACATAAACTTGATCATAAACCCACAATTCATTGGATCTCAACAAACACACCACAAAAAGAGTTACATCAAATAGATCTCCAAGAAGATCAAGGAAAACTTTGTATTGAGATCCAAAGAGAGAGAATAAGCCATCTAGCTAATAACTATGGACCCGAAGGTCTTAGGTAAACTACTCACACATCATCGGAGAGGCTATGGTGTTGATGTAGAAGCCCTCCGTGATCGATTCCCCCTTCGGCAGAGCTCCGGAAAAGGCCCCAAGATGGGATCTCTTGGGTACAGAAGGTGGCGGTGGTGGAAATAGGGTTTCGTGGTGCTCCTGGATGTTTTCGGGGTGTATGGGTATATATAGGAGGAAGAATTAGGTCGGTGGAGCTATGAGGGGCCCACGAGGGTGGGGGCGCGCCCAGGGGGCAGGCTCGCCTCCCTGCCTCCTGGCCTCCTCTTTGATTTCTTGACGTCCACTCCATGTCCCCCGGATCACGTTTGTTCCACAAAGAACTCTCCCGAAGGATTCATTCCGTTTGGATTCCGTCTGATATTCCTTTTCTGCGAAACACTGAAATAGGCAAAAAACAACAATTTGCATTGGGCCTTGGGTTAGTAGGTTAGTCCCAAAAATAATATAAAAGTGTATAAATAAGACCATTAACATCCAAAACAGATAATATAATAGCATGGAACAATCAAAAATTATAGATACGTTCTAGACGTATCAATTCCCAGGAGGAGCAGCTCCTTCGGGCCATGAGCGTCAACTTCTAGAAGCTCCAGGCGCTTCACCGTGCTTGCCTGGACAAGGCGAAGTCCAGGATGGCAACAGTGGGAAAAGTGGAGGTGGACCTCGAGGAGCGCGTCACTGAGATGCAGGCCTGGTTTCGCCCGGCCCATGATGAACTGAAAGTCGCCCAGGATCTGTTGGCTGAGCGTAGACAAGAGCTCATCCTGAAGTAGGCTGACATCGAGAAAGCCCAGGAGGCGGTGAGGGAACATGCCGCCAAGGACGAGGCCGCCTGGCACCAGCACCAGGCCGAGCTAAACTCCTAGGAGGAGGTCCTTGCCGCTCGTGAGGAGGTGCTCGCCGCCACACTCCGCGGCAAAGATGAGGAGGTCGAGAAGCTCGTCGCGCAGTGGACCCTGATACGTCTCCAACTTACCTATAATTTTTGATTGCTCCATGATATATTATCTACTGTTTTGAACATTATTGGGCTTTATTATCCACTTTTATATTATTTTTGGGACTAACCTATTAACCAGAGGCCCAGCCCAGAATTGCTATTTGTTGCCTGTTTTAGGGTTTCGAAGAATAGGAATATCAAACGGAGTCCAAACGGAATGAAACCTTCGGGAACGTGATTTTCTCAACGAACAAGACCCAGGAGACTTGGACCATACGTCAAGACACAAAAGAGGAGGCCACGAGGTAGGGGGGCAAGCCTACCCCCCCCCCAGGCGCGCCCTCCACCCTCGTGGGCCCCATGTTGCTCCACCGACGTACTCCTTCCTCCTATATATACCTAAGTACCCCCAAACGATCAGAGACGGAGCCAAAACCCTAATTCCACTGCCACAACTTTCTGTATCCACAAGATCCCATCTTGGGGCCTGTTCCGAAGCTCCGCCGGACGGGGCATCGATCACGGAGGGCTTCTACATCAACACCATAGCCCCTACGATGAAGTGTGAGTAGTTCACCTCAGACCTACGGGTCCATAGTTAGTAGCTAGATGGCTTCTTCTCTCTTTTTAGATCTCAATACAATGTTCTCCCCCTCTCTTGTGGAGATCTATTCGATGTAATCTTCTTTTTGCGGTGTGTTTGTTGAGATCGATGAATTGTGGGTTTATGATCAAGTCTATCTATGAACAATATTTGAATCTTCTCTAAATTCTTTTATGTATGATTGGTGATCTGTGCAAGTCTCTTCGAATTATTAGTTTGGTTTGGCCTACTAGATTGATCTTTCTTGCAATGGGAGAAGTGCTTAGCTTTGGGTTCAATCTTGTGGTGTCCTTTCCCAGTGATAGTAGGGGCAGCAAGGCACGTATTGTATTGTTGCCATCGAGGATAACAAGATGGGGTTTTCATCATATTGCATGAGTTTATCCCTCTACATCATGTCATCTTGCTTAAGGCGTTACTCTGTTTTTAACTTAATACTCTCGATGCATGCTGGATAGCGGTCGATGAGTGGAGTAATAGTAGTAGATGCAGGCAGGAGTCGGTCTACTTGTCTCGGACGTGATGCCTATATACATGAGCATGCCTAGATATTCTCATAACTATGCTCAATTCTGTCAATTGCACAACAGTAATTTGTTCACCCACCATAGAATACTGATGCTCTCGAGAGAAGCCACTAGTGAAACCTATTGCCCCGGGTCTATCTTCATCATATTAATCTCCTACAACTTAGTTATTTCCTTTGCTTTTTTACTTTTCTTTTACTTTACTTTGCATCTTTATCACAAAAATACCAAAAAATGTTATCTTATCATATCTACCAGATCTCACTCTCGTAAGTGGCCGTGTAGGGATTGACAACCCCTTATCGCTTGGTTACGAGGATTTATTTGTTTTGTGCAGGTGCGAGGGACTGGCGCATAGCCTCCTACAGGATTGATACCTTGGTTATCAAAACTAAGGGAAATAATTACGCTACTCTGTTGCATCATCCCTGTACGCCCCAAATGTAACTTGCCATATTTGTATTCCAACTTTTGCCATTTTCGGCATTAAGTTATGATATTCCTCGTTGTTGGGTTTTGTCTTCGTGTTGCTTTTGTCCATGTCATGCATCTCATATCATGTCATCATGTGCATCGCATTTGCATACGTGTTCGTCTTAGGCATCCGAGCATTTTCCCCGTTGTCCATTTTGCATTCCGGCACTCCTATGTCCTCCAGCACTCCCTTTTGCCTCTTTTCGTGTGCCGGTGTTAAACGGTCTCGGATTGGACCGAGACTTTCCAAGCGGCCTAGGTATACTACCGGTAGACCGCCTGTCAAGTTTTGTGCCATTTGGACTTCGTTTGATACTCTAATGGTTAACCGAGAAACCGTAAAGGCCTCGTGTGTGTTGCAGCCCAACATCTCTCCCAAGTGGCTCAAACCCAGCTAAACCTCCTCCATCATCTCGGTCGTTCGATCACGATCGGGTGGCCGAAAACCGCGCCTCATTTGGAGTCTCCTAGCTCCCTCTACCAATAAATATCTGTCTCCCCCCGGATTTTCGCGCAGTCCAAACCCTAACCCGCTCCTCCGCGCCACCGGACACGTCCGCCGCCGGCCGGACGCGTCCGCCACCGCCCGCGTCCAATCAGACTTCGCCACGTGTCCCCCGCCGGCTCTCTCTCTCCTCCGGCCCGCCGGGCCCATCGCGGACCCGCCCGGCCCATTCCGACGGCGCCGCCGCCCGGGGTTCGCCGCCTCCTCGCCGCACCACCGCGCGTTGCCGTCGCCGGCCACCGTGCATCGCCCTCGCTGGCCACCGCGCCCCAGCGCCTCCCCGCCGGCGCGCCTCCCCGCCGACCTCGCCGGTGCGCCCTGCTCCACCTTCCGCGCCGTCCGCCGCCGCCGTTCAACGACCACCACGCCGCCCCGGCCAGATCCGGCCGCGGCAAGGCCAGATCCGGCGCCTCCTCGCCGGCGCCCGTCGTCCTCCTACTCCGGCAAGTTCAAGTACCCCGGCGAGCCACTGTTCCGGCGATCCTCGAACAACTTGCCTCGATCCAGATCCAGCTACGGTAACCTAGGGGTTGACCTCGTTTTTCCCCCAAGTCCCTAATATTTTTAGCATTCTTCATCATGTCATAACTTTGCATCCGTAGCTCCGTTTCGTGCGTGCAATATATCAAATTGTTGGTATGGATGTGCACTTCATTTCATTCCATTGCACCATGTTCATTTGAGTTCATCTTGATGCCCTAAATGTTGTTGCAAGAGTGCTATGTAATGTTAGTTTCTGTTTCTTAACAGATTATTGACATTTGTCATTTTTGCCATGTTTAATGTGTGACTCCTATGAACTTGATCCCTACATGTGTTTTGGGGTATGCCATGCCATCTTTACAGGGGTGTATGCCATATATTTTTGTGATCAATGTGGTGACTAGCACAAGCATACAAAGTAGCTCTCGTGATGTTGCTGATTTCAGGGACTTAGAATTCTTCTAAGTCATTTCCCTGATGATATTTTTATGCCATGTATTCTTGTTGCTACAGAGTGATCCATGCCTCTTTTGAGCATGTTCAGTAAGGATGATTTTGAGATACTGTTATGTTCTATCCATCCATGTCTTTGTTTGCAATTATGGAGTACCTAGCACGACTCAATCTTGCTCTACTTTTCCTATAAAATGTTCCTAGCAGGTTGTTTACATGTTAATCAATTTTGCCAAGGTTGTTGTAGTTGATCCATGCATGCTATGAGGTTGTTCTTGCCATGGTTAGCTTATTGAACATGTCTTCTTGCTGGGTGTATGCTTAGTTGGTCATGCAATTTCTTGTGGTGATTGCATCGAGCTCGCAAACATGCCTACGTAACTCTGATTTTGCCATGTCCAGTTTTCTTCTGTCTGAATCTGATAACGAAACTTGCTATGTTTACATGGTTGCCATTGTATTTTCTGATCCCTTTTGACTTATGGTCAGTAAGGGACTTTTGTTATATGCTTTGAGTAGTTTCATTCCATGCCTTGCTTTGCGATGATATGTTCCTGTAGCATGTTGATATATTGCTCTAAACATTGCTTCCTGATGTTAAATCCTGACATGTTATTTTCACTAAGTCTGTGAACCTGATATCTTTTGCACTTTTGCCCTGCTTGTTTGAACCTGCTATTGTGTGATTTAGCCGTAGCTCAGTGTTAATCTTTTGTCAAGCATCTTGAGTGGATCACTTCCATGTGCTTTTTTGCTATGTTAGAGTGCAGTAGCTTATTTTTCTTGATGCATTTAGATGGCATCGTGTTGTTAATCGCAACTTTGTGTCATTATTGTTTTGCTTGCCATTTGCAAACCATGCATCCGATTCCGGTGATCTTTATATCGATTTTGACCGAAATCAACTCATCTTTCCAGAGGCACTCTTGGTTTGCCAAGTTGAGGCCTGGTACAATCTTTCCTTTCCGAAGCACGCATATGCATTGCATATCACATCCCGCATATCATGCCATGTTTTGCATCATGTTGCTTGCGCATTGCACCGTGGTTGATCGTGGTTCCCTTTGCTTGTGTTTCTTGCTTTGTGTAGAGCCGGGAGACGACTAAGTGATCGAGTAACCCGTTGAGTACGCTTACGAGGATCAAGCTTACGTCAACTCGAAGAACTTTGCAGGCAAGATGACCATACCCTCGAAATCACTTCTATCTTTGCTTGCTAGTTGCTCGCTCTATTGCTATGCCTATGATGCGATACCTACCACATTCTTTATCATGCCTCACATATTGCCATGTCAAACCTCTAACCCACCTTGTCCTAGCAAACCGTTGTTTGGCTATGTTACCGCTTTGCTCAGCCCCTCTTATAGTGTTGCTAGTTGCAGGTGAAGATTGGAGTTTGTTCCTTGTTGGAACATGTTTATTGTTGGGATATCATTATTATATCTTGTTTACTTAATGCATCTATATACTTGGTAAAGGGTGGAAGGCTCGGCCTGATGCCTGGTATTTTGTTCCACTCTTGCCGCCCTAGTTTCCGTCATACCGGTGTTATGTTCCTTGATTTTGCGTTCCTTACGCGGTTGGGTTATAATGGGAACCCCTTGACAGTTCGCCTTGAATAAAACTCCTCCAGGAAGGCCCAACATTGGTTTTACCATTTTCCACCTAGCCTTTTTTCCCTTGGGTTCCGCGGTCTCAAGGGTCATCTTTATTTTAAACCCCCGGGCAAGTGCTCCTCTGAGTGTTGGTCCAACCTGTCAGCTGCCGGTGGCCACCAGGGGAAACTCTAGGCTGGCCTACCGGAACCTTGGACAATCCGGCATGCCCTGAGAACGAGATATGTGCAGCTCCTATCGGGATTTGTTAACACATTCAGGTAGCTTTGCTGGTTTAGTTTTACCATTGTCGAGATGTCTTGTAACCGGGATTCCGATTCTGATCGGGCCGTCCTGGGAGAAGGAATGTCCTTCGTTGACCGTGAGAGCTTGTGATGGGCTAAGTTGGGGCAGGGATTTGAACTTTCGAAAGCCGTGCCCGCGGTTATGGGCAAATGGGAATTTGTTAATGTCCGATTGTAGAAAACCTGAAACTTAACTTAATTAAAATGGTTCAACAACGTGTGTAGCCGTGATGGTCTCTTTTCGGCGGAGTCCGGGAAGAGAACACGGTCTCGGGTTATGCTTGAACCTAAGTAGTCTTGGATCACTTCTTGATCATAGATTCTCGAACATGCTTCGCCTTCTCTTCTCGCTCTCATTTGCATAAGGTAGCCACCATATATGCTAGTGCTTGTTGCAGCTCCACCTCATACTTTTTCCCAACCTATAAGCTTAAATAGTCTTGATCGCGAGGGTGTGAGATTGCTGATTCCCCGTGACTCACAGATTACTTCCAAAACCAGATGCAGGTGCCGATGATACCATTCCAGGAGATGCGAATGAGCTCAAGTGGGAGTTCGAGGAGGACTCGGGACGATACTATGTTTGTTTTCCAGACGATCAGTAGTGGAGCCCAATTGGGGCGATCGGGGGCATTATGCATTTGGGGATGTCTTTATTTTGGTTTCGTAGTCGGACCTTGATTGTATCTGGATGATTGTAATGTTATTTATGTTATTGTGTGAAGTGGCGATTGTAAGCCAACTATGTACCTCTTTCTTATTCAGTACATGGGATGTGTAAAGATTACCCCTCTTGCGACATTGCCTACAATGCGGTTATGCCTCTAAGTCGTGCTCCGCACGTGGGAGATATATCCGCATCGTGGGTGTTACAAGTTGGTAATCAGAGCCTTCCCCGACTTAGGAGCCCCCTGCTTGATCGAATCGTTGGTGTTGTTGAGTCTAGAAAAATGTTTTGAGTCTTTTAGGATTATATATATCGGAGAGTAGGATTCTTATTACTCCTCAGTCCCTTCATCGCTGTGGTGAGGTATCCCGACGTAGAGTTTTGACTCTTCTCTTCTCAAATTTCACTAATTATTTTTTTTAGGATCACGCGGGTATCTTGGAATCGTTCCGATGGTTTTGTGACGAGAACATTGTTCTTGGTGCCTCCTGACATTTAGGGGTTGTGGCAGTGTCCCGGGGAGTTGAGCTCCGAGGTGTTGTCGTCACAATTTTATCGTTGCAATTCTGGAATACCTGAGTTCGCCGACATCGAAAATCTCTTTTATGCAGTTGTTGGTGAGATAACCTCGACGCCACCCAGTACTGGGGCGGGAGTTCGGGAGTATTGCCATAACTCGTATAACGGATGCTTTTCGAAGGTTGAGGTAAATGATTTTTCTGAAGGTTTCTTGGTTATGTGTTGAAGGATGGATATAGCTAGATGTAGGATTTGCTAGTTTTGGGTGAGATATTATGCTTCCCCTGTATCCCCAACACATGATTGCATAACTGGAAACTTTCGGGAGTTTCATAGGTGGGAATTCATGTAGCTCTAGTATTTCTTCCATCGTTTGTGATTGGGTAATCCTCACCAAGTATTTGTTCATGTCCGTACCTTGTTTTTTTATTCATCTACCTCTATCTAGGTGGCTTCTCAATTTATGGAAGTGTGACCATTTAATTTGGAATTCATTCGTTCATTCTTGTTCGAATGTTAAGGCTATATGTTGCAATTTCGATCCATTTGATTTAGCTTGAATATATGTCTTTCAAGATGCTAACGGATGTCACCCTCTTCAGGATGGCTCCTCCAACGCGTCAGAATCCGGAACCACCGCCACCACCTCCACCTCCGGAGGAATGGCAAGCTGTGATGGCCGCTACCAACACCAACACGCAGCTGATTATGCAACTCTTGCAAGAGCGCAACCAAGGAAATCAAGGCAATGGCAACAATCAAAATCAGTTTGCTACACTCAACCAGTTCCTCGCAAACCAACCAAAGACCTTCAGTAACTGTGTCGAGGCCACAGACGCTGATGATTGGCTCGTGGATATCTGCAAACATTTCGAGTGCAGCAACGTCAGGCCTGAGGACTTTGCCAAGTTTGCTTCGTTCCAACTCAAAGACCAAGCTGCAGAGTGGTATCATCAATACAAAGATTCCGGAGGAGGTCGTGTGATTACCTGGGATGAATTCTGCCAAGACTTCAGAGCTCAGCACATTCCTCAGAGTGTTGTTGAGAGCAAGCGCAAGGAGTTCGGCAATCTGAAGAAAGGAAGCTTGTTTGTTTACCAATACAACATCATGTTCCAGAAGCTCACTCGTTTCGCTAAGCAAGACATCCCTGACGAGAAGAGCATGATTTATCAGTTCAGAGGTGGCCTCAGAGAAGATCTGCAACTTGCTCTTGTGCGTTTTGAGCCGAAGAAGTATGATAAGTTCTACAACATGGCACTGAAGCAAGAGACTGCTCAGCTCAAGTGCGATGCTTCCAAGAAGAGAGTCAGGGATGCAACTCCTTCTTCTTATTCAACTCAAGTGGCAACTAAGCAGCAAAAGTATTGGTTGCCTCCTCCTCCTCCGTTCCGTCAGCCTTATCAGCAGAAGAGCAAAGGTGGCAATGGATCTTCCCACCCACCCAACCCAGGCTTTTAGAACAAGACTTCGTCTCATGCTCCAAGATCAAGTGCTCCGTATCACCGTCCGCTTTTAGAGGTCACGTGCAACAAGTGTCAGCAGAAGGGTCACTATGCAAACAAATGCTTCAACCAGAGGCGTCTTCCTCCTCCTCCTCCTGTGAGATCTGCCAGCAATGTAGTGGTCAAGCATAATCCCAAGTCTTCTAAGGTCAACTTAATGAACGCAGCTCAGGGAAAGGACTCGTCAGAAGTGATCATGGGTAACCTTCCTGTTAACGATATTCCTGCAAAAATCCTTTTTGATACTGGTGCATCACATTGTTTCATCTCAAGACCATTTGCATCGAAGCATGAGTTGGCTTTCCAAGTTTTGCCTAGTCCGTTAGCAGTTGTCTCACCAGGTAAATGCATGAACGCTAACTCCATGGTTCCGGATGTTACTATCACGATGGGCGACTATAAGTTTCTGTCTTCTCCTAATGTTCTTGGTGACTCGGATATTGATCTAATTCTCGGAATGGACTGGCTTTCTAAGCACAAGGTTCAGCTTGATTGTGCTGCCAGGTAGATTCAATTGACACACTCGTCCGAGGATGTGATCATCTTTGCCGCTCGTGATGATACCATTCGACTGTTTTCTCTCAATGAGAAGGGCGAGTTGGATGCCATCTCTCAGATTCCAGTCGTTTGTGAATATCAAGACGTCTTTCCATAAGAGCTTCCAGGAATGACTCCTCACCGGCTAGTTGAATTCTTCATTGATCTTGAGCCTGGCACGGAACCTGTTTGCAAACGTCCTTACAAGCTTGGACCTGAAGAGTTGAAGGAGCTGAAGAAGCAACTCGATATTCAAGAGCGTATGGGTCTCATCCGACCAAGTTCTTCTCCATGGGGTTGTGGTGTTCTTTTTGTCAAGAAGAAGGATGGAACGGACCGACTTTGTGTCGACTACCGTCCATTGAACAAGAAGACCATAAAGAACAAGTACCCACTTCCCAACATCAACGAGCTTTTTGAGCAACTCAAAGGTGCTCAAGTATTCTCCAATCTTGACCTCTGTATGGGCTATCATCAGATTTGCATTCGTGAACAAAATATCCCCAAGACAGCCTTCAGAACAAGCTATGGTTCATATGAATGCGTTGTCATGTCTTTCAGCCTTGTCAACGATCCTCCAACATTCTCTCGCATGATGAACTTCATCTTCAACCCCTACAAAAATGACTTCGTCTTGGTCTATCTCTATGACATTTTGGTCTTTTCCAAGAACAAGGAGGATCATGCCAAGCACTTGAGATTGGTGCTGGACAAACTCAGAGAACATCAGTTCTACGCGAAGTTTTCAAAGTGTGAGTTTTGGCTCGATGAGGTTCTCTACCTTGGGAATATCATCTCCGCCAAGGGCATAGCTGTTAATCCTGAGAAGGTGTCTGCAATTGTGAATTGGGAACCGCCTCAGAATGTGAAGCAACTCCGCAGTTTCCTTGGGCTCGCAAGCTATTGTCGAAGGTTCTTTGAGAATTTCTCAAAGATCATGAAGCCTCTTTCCAACCTTCTCCAGAAGCATGTGAAGTATGTCTGGACGCCTGAATATGACATCGCTTTCAACACCCTCAAAGAGAAGTCAGTCACAGCTCCAGTTCTGACTCCTCCTGATGAATCCAAACCGTTTGAGGTTTTCTCTGATGCTTCCCTGCAAGGTCTCGGTGCCGTGTTGATGCAAGAGAAGAAAGTTGTCTCCTATACCTCTCGCCAGTTGAATCCCAACGAAAATAACTACCCCACTGATAACCTCGAGTTGGCGGCAGTTGTCCATGCTCTTTTAACATGGAAACATCTCTTGTTGGGAAGAAAAGTGGAAATCTTCACTGATCATAAGAGTCTCAAGTACATCTTCACTCAGCCCAACCTCAACCTCAGGCAGACTCGTTGGGTCGAGTTGATTCAAGAGTATAATCCAAGTATCGAATACACTCCGGGCAAGGCCAATGTCATTGCTGACGCATTGAGCAGGAAGGCTTACTACAACAGTTTGATTCTCAAGCCCTATCAACCAGAGCTTTGTGAAGCTTTCCGCAAACTTAATCTCCAAGTTGTTCCTCAAGGATTCCTTGCCAACCTCCAAGTCTCTCCTACTTTGGAAGATCAGATTCGCGAGGCTCAACTTCTTGGTGCCATGGTAAAGAAGGTGAAGATTGGGATTGCCAAGAGCCAACCCAAGTACAAGTGCTATCGTCTTGATGACAAGGATACTCTTTTCTTCGAGGATCGCATTGTTGTTCCTAAGGGTGACCTTCGTAAAGTCATTATGAATGAGGCTCAAAATTCACTCCTCTCTATTCACCCTGGAAGCACGAAGATGTACCATGACCTCAAGCAGTCGTATTGGTGGACTCGAATGAAGCGCGAGATTGCTTAGTTCGTGAATGAATGTGATGTATGCAGAAGAGTGAAAGCAGAACACCAACGACCAGCTGGTCTCCTCCAACCTCTTGCCATTCCAGAATGGAAGTTTGACCATATTGAGATGGACTTCGTGACTGGATTTCCAAAGTCCAAGCGTGGCAATGATACTATCTTCGTTGTCATCGACAAGCTCACTAAAGTGGCTCATTTTCTTCCTATCAAAGAATCTATCACAGCAGCTCAGTTGGCAGAGCTGTATACCTCCAGGATTGTCTCTTTGCACGGCATTCCAAAGTTGATATCTTCAGATCGTGGAAGCATCTTCACTTCTAAGTTCTGGGATTCCATTCAGAAGGCTATGGGCACCAACATTCGCTTCAGCACAACCTTTCATCCTCAAACTAGTGGACAAGTCGAGCGAGTCAATCAAATTCTTGAAGATATGCTTAGGGCATGTGTCATTTCTTTTGGTATGAAGTGGGAAGATTGTCTTCCTTATGCCGAGTTCTCCCACAACAACAACTTCCAAGCGATTTCGGGCAAGGCCCCATTCGAGATCCTCTATGGCAGAAAGTGTCGTACTCCTCTTAACTGGTCAAAGACTGGTGAACGCCAACTTCTTGGCAATGACTTGATCACAGAGGCTGAAGAAATGTGCAAAGTCATTCGTGAAAATCTCAAAGCCGCGCAATCGCGGCAGAAGAGTTACTATGATAGCAAGCATCATGACTTGGCTTTCGAGATCGGAGACCATGTCTACCTCCGCGTCTCTCCAATGAAAGGTACCCGTCGCTTCGGTATCAAAGGGAAGCTTGCCCCTAGATATTTGGGTCCTTTCAAGATCATTGGTAAAAGAGGCGATCTCGCCTATCAACTTGAGCTTCCGTCCAACTTTGAAAATGTGCACGACGTGTTTCACGTGTCTCAACTCCACAAGTGTTTCAAGACTCCTGACTGCACCATCAACTTTGAAGAGATTGATCTCCAAGAAGACATGTCTTATCATGAGCACCCCATTGCTATTCTTGAAGAAACTGAGCACAAGACTCGCAACAAGTCTATCAAATTCATGAAAGTGAAGTGGTCACATCATTCCGACCATGAAGCCACCTGGGAACGCGAGGACCACCTCCGTTCCGAATATCCGGAGTTTTTCCAGTCCTAGATCTCGGGACGAGATCCTTTCGTAGTGGTGGAGTGTTGTAACGCCCCATATGTAACTTGCCATATTTGTATTCCAACTCTTGCGATTTTCGGCACTAAGTTATGATACTCCTCGTTGTTGGGTTTTGTCTTCGTGTTGCTTTTGTCCATGTCATCCATCTCATATCATGTCATCATGTGCATCGCATTTGCATACGTGTTCGTCTCAGGCATCCGAGCATTTTCCCCGTTATCCGTTTTGCATTCCGGCACTCCTATGTCCTCCGGCGCTCCCTTTTGCCTCTTTTCGTGTGCGGGTGTTAAACATTCTCGGATTGGACCAATACTTGCCAAGCGGCCTTGGTATACTATCGATAGACCGCCTGTCAAGTTGCGTGCCATTTGGACTTTGTTTGATACTCCAACGGTTAACTGAGGAACCGTAAAGGCCTCGTCTGTGTTGCAGCCCAACACCTCTCCAAAGTGGCCCAAAGCCCATCTAAACCTCCTCCATTATCTCGGTCATTCAATCACGATCGCGTGGCTGAAAACCGCACCTCATTTGGAGTATCCTAGCTCCCTCTACCTATAAATATGTGTCTCCCCCTGGATTTTCGCGCAGTCCAAACCCTAACCCGCTCCTCCGCACCGCCGGACACGTCCGCCGCCGGCCGGACGCGTTCGCCACCGCCCGCGTCCAATCAGACTTCGCCACATGTCCCCCGCCGGCTCTCTCTCTCCTCAGGCCCGCTGGGCCCATCGCGGACCCGCCCGGCCCGTTCCGACTGCGCCGCCGCCCGGGGTTCGCCACCTCCTCGCCACGCCACCGCGCGTCGCCGTGGCCGGCCACCGCACCCCAGCGCCTCCCCGCCGACCTCGCCGGCGCGCCCTGCTCCGCCTTCCGAGCCGTCCGCCGCCGCCATTCAACCACCACCGCGCCGCCCCGGCCAGATCCGGTCGAGGCAAGGCCAGATCCGGCGCCTCCTCGCTGGCGCCCGTCGTCCTCCCGCTCCAGCAAGTTCAAGTACCCCAGTGAGCTACTGTTCCGGCAATCCTCAAACAACGTGCCCCGATCCAGATCCAACTACAGTAACCTAGGGGTTGACCTTGTTTTTCCCCCAAGTCCCTAATATTTTTAGCATTCTTCATCATGTCATAACTTTGCATCCGTAACTCCGTTTCGTGCATGCAATATATCAAATTGTTCGTATGGATGTGCACTTCATTTCATTCCATTGCATCATGTTTATTTGAGTTCATCTTGATGCCCTAAATGCTGTTGCAAGAGTGCTATGTAATGTTAGTTTCTGTTTCTTAACAGATTATGGATATTTTTCAATTTTGCCATGTTTAATGTGTGCCTCCTATGAACTTGAGCCCTACATGTGTTTTGGGCTATGCCATGCCATATTTACAGGGGTGTATGCCATGTATTTTTGTGATTAATGTGGTGACTAGCACAAGCATACAAAGTAGCTCTCGTGATGTTGCTGATTTCAGGGACTTAGAATTCTTCTAAGTCATTTCCCTGATGATATTTTTATGCCATGTATTCTTGTTGCTACAGAGTGATACATGCCTCTTTCAAGCATGTTCAGTAAGGATGATTTTGAGATATTGTTATGTTCTCTCCATCCATGTCTTTGTTTGCAATTATGGCGTACCTAGCATGACTCAATCTTGCTCTACTTTTGCTATAAAATGTTCCTGGCAGGTTGTTTACATGTTAATCAATTTTGCCAAGGTTGTTGTAGTTGATCCATGCATGCTACGAGGTTGTTCTTGCCATGGTTAGCTTATTGAACATGTCTTCTTGCTGGGTGTATGCTTAGTTGGTCATGCAATGCCTTGTGGTGAGTGCATCGAGCTCGCAAACATGCCTACGTAACTCTGATTTTGCCATGTCCAGTTTTCTTCTAAATCTGAATCTGATAACGAAACTTGCTATGTTTACATGGTTGCCATTGTATTTTTTGATCCCTTTTGGCTTATGGTTAGTAAGGTACTTTTGTTATATGCTTTGAGTAGTTTCATGCGATGCATTGCTTTGCCATGATATGTTCTTGTAGCATGTTGATATCTTGCTCTAAACATTGCTTCCTGATGTTAAATCCTGACATGTTATTTTCACTAAGTCTGTGAACCTGATATCTTTTTCACTTTTGCTATGCTTGTTTGAACCTGCTATTTTGTGATTTAGCCGTAGCTCAGTGTTCATCTTTTGTCAAGCATCTTGAGTGGATCACTGCCATGTGCTTTGTTGCTATGTTAGAGTGCGGTAGCTTATTTTTCTTGATGCATTTAGATGGCATCGTGCTATTAATCGCAGCTTTGTGCCTTTATTGTTTTGCTTGCCATTTGCAAACCGTGCATCCGATTCCGGTGATCTTTATATCGATTTCGACCGAAATCAACTCATCTTTCCAGTGGCACTCTTGGTTTTCCATGTTGAGGTCTGGTTCAATCTTTCATTTCTGAAGCACGCATATGCATTGCATATCACATCCCACATATCATTCCATGTTTTGCATCATGTTGCTTGCGCATTGCACCGTGGTTGATCATAGTTCCCTTTGCTTGTGTTTCTTGCTTTGGGTAGAGCCGGGAGATGAGTACGTGATCGAGGAACCCGTTGAGTATGCTTACGAGGATCAAGCTTACGTCAACTCGGAGAACTTTGCAGGCAAGATGACCATACCCTCGAAATCACTTCTATCTTTGCTTGCTTATTGCTCGCTCTATTGCTATGCCTATGCCGCGATACCTACCACATGCTTTATCATGCCTCCCATATTTCCATGTCAAACCTCTAACCCACCTTGTCCTAGCAAACCATTGTTTGTCTATGTTACCGCTTTGCTCAGCCCCTCTTATAGCGTTGCTAGTTGCAGGTGAAAATTGGAGTTTGTTCCTTGTTGGAACATGTTTATTGTTGGGATATCATTATTATATCTTGTTTACTTAATGCATCTATATACTTGGTAAAGGCTGGAAGTCTCATCCTTATGCCTGGTGTTTTGTTCCACTCTTACCGCCCTAGTTTCCTTCATACCAGTGTTATGTTCCTTGATTTTGCGTTCCTTGCGTGGTTGGGTTATAATGGGAACCCCTTGACAGTTCACCTTGAATAAAACTCCTCCAGCAAGGCCCAACATTGGTTTTACCATTTGCCACCTAGCCTTTTTCCCTTGGGTTCCACGGACTCAAGGGTCATCTTTATTTTAAACCCCTGGGCCAGTGCTCCTCTGAGTGTTGGTCCAACCTGTCAGCTGCCGGTGGCTACCAGGGACAACTCTGGGCTGGCCTACCGGAACCTTGGACAATCCGGTGTGCCCTGAGAACGAGATATGTGCAGCTCCTATCGGGATTTGTCGGCACATTTGGGTGGCTTTGCTGATTTAGTTTTACCATTGTCGAGATGTCTTGTAACCGGGATTCCAAGACTGATCGGGCCGTCCTGGGAGAAGGAATATGCTTTGTTCACCATGAGAGATTGTGATGGGCTAAGTTGGGACACCCCTGCAGGGATTTGAACTTTCGAAAGTCATGCCCACGTTTATGGGCAGATGGGAATTTGTTAATGTCCGGTTGTAGAAAACCTGAAACTTAACTTAATTAAAATGGTTCAACAGCGTGGTAGCCGTGATGTTCTCTTTTCGGCAGAGTCCAGGAAGAGAACACGGTCTCGGGTTATGCTTGAACGTAAGTAGTCTTTTATCACTTCTTGATCATAGATTCTCGAACGTGCTTCGCCTTCTCTTCTCGCTCTCATTTGCGTAAGGTAGCCAACATATATGCTAGTGCTTGCTGCAGCTCCACCTCATACTTTTTCCCTACCTATAAGCTTAAATAGTCTTGATCGTGAGGGTGTGAGATTGCTGAGTCCCCGTGACTCACAGATTACTTCCAAAACCAGATGCAGGTGCCGATGATACCATTCCAGGACATGCGACTGAGCTCAAGTGGGAGTTCGATGAGGACTCAGGACGATACTACGTTTCTTTTCCAGACGATCAGTAGTGGAGCCCAGTTGGGCCGATCGGGGACATTATGCATTTGGGGTTGTCTTTATTTTGGTTCCATAGTAGGACCTTGATTGTATCTGGATGATTGTAATGCTATTTATGTTATTGTGTGAAGTGGCGATTGTAAGCCAACTATGTACGTCTTTCTTATTCAGTACATGGGATGTGTAAAGATTACCCCTCTTGCGACATTGCCTACAATGCGGTGATGCCTCTAAGTCATGCTCCGAAACGTGGGAGATATAGCCGCATCATGGGTGTTACAGTCCCTCGTCTTCGGGGAAAACCAACGCAGTGCTCGAGAGGTAGCAAGAAGGATTTCTGGCGCCGTTGCCAGGGAGGTCTACGCAAAAGACAACATACCAAGTACCCATCACATACCCTTATCTCCCGCATTACATTATTTGCCATTTGCCTCTCATTTTCCTCTCCCCCACTTCACCCTTGCCGTTTTATTCGCCGTCTCTCTCTATCCTCCCTCTCTTTCTCTATTTGTCTCGTTTTGTCCGCTTGCTTTTTGTTTGCTTATGCGTTAGTTCGTTTGCTTGCCGTTATGGCTAGTCCTTTACCTTCTGCCTCTATGTCTGAAATTGGGGAAATTATTGTCGATAGGGACAACAATAATATCATGAAAAATTCTGATGCTCCTGCTAAAGAACCACCCATCTTACATACAATTTTTTTTTGTTGGTAGTGCTAATATTATTGGAAAAGGAGTTATTCAAGATTTCTTTACTTGTGCCGGTGCTTTACCTTCTATGGGTAGTTCTATCCTTCATAGAACTAGTAGTCTTGTGGACGCTATTGCCATGCTTGTAGTTGAACTTGAAAGACAATTCATGCACATGCATCCTTGCATACAAAGGATTTTCCTAGAATTCTCTAATATTGAGCATTCTTCTGTTAAGCGTGCCGCTACTATCTTTTTGGCTCATGAGTTTAGATTCATAATAAAAGAGGCCAAAGAAATCTTTGCACATTATAGGGTGGACGCTTGCCGTCCTCCCATAGATGCTATCCTCTTTGATCAAGAAGAAATAATGCGTTTTCAGTCTCTAGACTATGTTGTTTTCAATGAAAATCTTAGAAAAAGGGTTCCTACCAATGTTTTAGTTGATAGAATTTCTGAATTTAAAGATGATTTGGATATTTGAAATAATGTAATAGGATATTCTCTTGAATATAGGCTCACAAAGTTCTGTCAAAAGAATGCTTATAATGATGAATTGGTTGTGCAATATGAAGGACCAAAGGAGGAACCTATACCTCCCATGGTTGATCTTGGGGACTTTTGTCCCATTAAATTTAGCCCTTTCGATTACTTTTGCTTGCCTCAAAGAAAACTTGCTTCCGAACGTAGAGAATATGAAATGAGTTTTGATAATCTATCTTACTATTATGGCAATACCTAGATCTGTCCTTGCTTGTTATGCCTAGCTAGGGGCGTTAAGCGATAGCGCTTGTTGGGAGGCAACCCAATTTTATTTTTATTCCTTGCTTTTTGCTCCTATTTAGAAATAAATAATTTATCTAGCCTCTGTTTTGCTTGTGTTTTTTTTTTGTGTCTAATTAGTGTTTGTGCCAAGTAGAACCATTGGGAAGACTTGGGGAAAGTCTTGTTACACTTGCTGTAAAAAACAGAAACTTTAGCGCTCACGAGAACTGCTGCCATTTTTATTTGGAAAGCGAAATTTAGTTAATTATTTTTTCATATGATTAATAGATAAATTTCTCAGGTCCAGCAATTTATTTTAGAATTTTTCGGGTTCCAAATCTTGCGCTAGCTACAGATTACTACAGACTGTTCTGTTTTTGACAGATTATGTTTTTCGTGTGTTGTTTGCTTATTTTGATGAATCTATGGCTAGTAAAATAGTTTATAAACCATAGAGAAGTTGGAATACAGTAGTTTTAACACCAATATAAATAAAGAATGAGTTCCTTACAATACCTTGAAGTGGTCTTTTGTTTTCTTTCGCTAACGGAGCTCACGAGATTTTCTACTTTGAGTTTTGTGTTGTGAAGTTTTCAAGTTTTGGGTAAAGATTTGATGGATTATGGAACAAGGAGTGGCAAGAGCCTAAGCTTGGGGATTCCCATGGCACCCCCAATATAATATAAGGACACCTAAAAGCCAAAGCTTGGGGATGCCCCGGAAGGCATCCCCTCTTTCATCTACTTCTATCGGTAACTTTACTTGGAGCTATATTTTTATTCGCCACATGACATGTGTTTTGCTTGGAGCGTCTTGTATAATTTGAGTCTTTATTTGTTAGTTTAACACAATCATCCTTGCTGTACACACCTTTTGAGAGAGCCATACATGATTTGGAATTTGTTAGAATACTCTATGTGCTTCGCTTATATCTTTTGAGTTATATAGTTTTGCTCTAGTACTTCACTTATATCTTTTAGAGCACGGTGGTGGATTTGTTTTATAGAAACTATTGATCTCTCATGCTTCACTTAGATTATTTTGAGAGTCTTAAATAGCATGGTAATTTGCTTAAAATCCTAATATTCTAGGTATTCAAGATTAGTAAAATTTCTTATGAATGTTTTGAATACTAAGGGAAGTTTGATGTTTGATGATTGTTTTGAGATATGGAGGTAATAATATCAAAGTCGTGCTGGTTGAGTAGTTGTGAAATTGAGAAATGCTTGTGTTGAAGTTTACAAGTCCCGTAGCATGCACGTATGGTAAACGTTATGTAACAAATTTGAAACATGAGGTGTTATTTGATTGTCCTCCTTATGAGTGGCGGTCGGGGACGAGCGATTGTCTTTTCCTACCAATCTATCCCCCTAGGAGCATGCGCGTAGTACTGAGGTTTTTGATGACTTGTAGATTTTTGCAATAAGTATGTGAGTTCTTTATGAATAATGTTGATTCCATGGATTATACGCACTCTCACCCTTCCATCCTTGCTAGCCTCTTCGGTACCGTGCATTGCCCTTTCTCACATTGAGAGTTGGCGCAAACTTCGCCGGTGCATCGAAACCCCGTGATATGATACGCTCTTTCACACATAAAACTCCTTATATCTTCCTCAAAACAGCCACCATAAATACCTATTATGGCATTTCCATAGCCATTCCAAGATATGTTGCCATGCAACTTTCCACCAACTCTCATGAATTTTGACGAAGTGATACTTCTCACCATCATTAGTCATTCCTCGGTCTTCGTGTTGATGCAACCGGAATACCGACAAATGAATGGTGATGTGTGAAATCAATACGCAACCTTGTTGCCTGGTAGTTAAAGGACAATAATTTCATTCTTAGCGTGTTGGTTTTTGAATCATCCTTCTAAGACTGATCGTGCTACCTAGTCCTTATTTCGGTGCACCCTTCGATTGATGAGTTATGATCTTGTCAAGTCCTCGCTCATTTGATCATATCATCTTGCCCTGAAAAGCAAGATTGTTCTCGAACTTAGTAACATATCAGTGGTTCGTGATTTTCCGAAGATCTTCTCGGAAGTACTACCAGGTTGTCACCTGACCGCTATGTTGAGCTCGTGATCAAGTTGGTTTATTGTAAACCACCCTTTCTCCAAGAATCCGTGTTGGATACCCCTGAGCTAGTTGGTTAAGCTAAACGACAACTTGGAGAGTTGGAAGATAAAAGCTTGCCTGACTTAGTTCGTTCCAAAGGGATATTCTTGTGTAGTGTGTGTTGAAAGAAGATGATATCTTCATCGACTGGTCCCTGTGATCAGTTGCTGGACCTATTGTCTTATCTATCCCTTGATTTGAGTGTGGGCTATCGTCAAATCAAATCAGTACCAACGATGTTCGTAATGTTGTCCTACTCGTGGTCGATCCCTCGAGCATACACCATTACATCTTTGGTCTGACCAATGCTATCACCGTGTTCACGCGATGGTGGAAGTCCAGTGATATGGAAATTCCGATGAGTTGTTGTTGAGCCCATTGACAACATCCTTATCTCCTCCATGATGTTGTTGAACATTAAACTAGTGTTGGAAACTTTTGAAAGCATTTGTTCATGCTAGCTCATGAAGCATATGTTCGGATGTAAGGAGAGACTTCCTCTAGTTCATGTGCATTGGATGCAAGTTGCCGCCGTGGACCCGAGAAAGTCAATGTTGTTTCCTTTGGAATCATCCCAAATCAGTCATGCATACGTGCGAAGTATTCTGTGGTTCGGAGACTTGCAACCTCCATTCCATATGTATATCCTAACACACCAAGCCACTGATTGATTTGTTCACGGAAAAGGAGTTGATGTGCTAATCCTAGGTCATGCACAAGACTTCAATATCCTTGATTATGGTTCCCCACCTGAACTCGGTAGTGTTTTATTGTAAGACTACCATGTGATAATGTTTGTCTAGGACAGCGTGTTCACATGCTTTAGCAGAACCAGCTCATGTTTTGGAGCTTGCTATCGCAGTTCGTCCCTCGAGAATCTCGCAACGTCATCTCGTCGATTTGTGTTGCAAACTTTCATTTTTCTTCCTAGACTCGATGAGTCTGGAATATCCTGACACCAACCAGATCTGAATCTCAGGCAGATATGATGGGTTGGAACATTTCCCCAAGAACTATAATATTGGTCTCTCGATAACCGGTAAGGTGGATGTCGTGGTCAACACACCCATCCGGTAGCCCTGTTATTATAATATCTTGATTGAGGAAGTTGGCCACCTCCCCATAAGGATTTCGTAGGATTTACCTCCGTAACTGTTCCTTATGGATTCTATTGCTCCCGAAGTCCGACCTTTTACTTGATGTCCTAGATACCAGACCATTTCTATGGATGGGTTACACTAGCACATCAAGGAGAACATTAGAAGCGGAGTGCTAAATGTCTCTCGGTCGATCATCCAGATTTTGTTCCTTGGCTTCGCCAAGGGTGAAATCTGAGAAGGTGTTATCTTCCTTTGCATCTGCATCATTCATCATGGTAGTAAGTTGTGTTACCGGACCCTTGACACGGATGTTGATAAAACCTTGATGATTATGGAAATGCTCAAGTTCTTGAGAGCACGCACAAGCGCTACGTGTTATCATCATCTCTAACTGGGATTCCTCTCAGTTTCCTCGGCAAATGCTATGACCTTTTCAAACAGTGAATTCACTCTCTTTTGTTGGGTTCTTCCCCAGTTACCAGAATCATTCCCAGCATTTGCATTTTGTTCCCAGCTTGCACCGCCAATGTGCCATTCTACCATGGATCTCTTCCATTTCCGGTGATAAGCAAAATCATCCATTACGTTGTCTTCAACAAGGTAATCCACATCATCCAAGTCCGAGTATGCCATTCTACCGACCCCCGCCAATCGATTGCTGTGATTTGCCTTCGGCCGATATAGAGAGTCTCAACGATCTCTATATCAAAGGTAATTCCTTTTGCCACTTAAGATAATACTCTACGAATCACCCTCCTCCAGGATGTTTCGTCGTGGTATCATGGCAATTCAACTCCTCGCTATGTTGACAACCGATCATCACCTTCTTAAGTGTGGAATTGTTGTCCACCTAGTGAACCTTCGTCATCCGTTTCTTCCACCCCTCTCGATGTGTATCTCGTGTCTCAACCCGAGAAATGGTCCTATGTCTCATTCCGTGAGTTGTTCGATCTTCGAGAAGATCGACCCCTCTAGAGTTTTCCTTTCCTCTTCTTGTCATGATTAGCTGGAGTTCTCAGAGCAAAACGACAAGACAAAGATGGTGTTCAAATCAACGTTCAACTGAAGTGCACCCTGGATCGTGAAGATTATACTAGTCTGCGTTACCCTTCACTTTACCCTACGCTTGAATCTCGAGATGAGATTCTTGTTTAGTGGGGGTGAGTTGTCACATCCCTAGCTTCTGGTATTGCTCTAGGCTAGCTTCATGTGTGCATCATGTCTATATTTCTGAAATTTGAACTGAGGGAATTTGGAAGCCTCAAAACCCTAAATAAAAGAAGGGCAAAAACCCTAAAAATCTCATTCATTGCTCCAAAATGCTCTTCTTAAATGTTTGATAATTTTTGGAAAGGGTTCTGGTCCCAACCAAAATATTGAACATTTTTAAGGAATTATTTTTGGGACTTTGGATTTAATTCATTAGCTATTTGAATTTGAATTATATTCATATAATTAGAATATAATTTCAAATACCCCCTGAAATATTTTATAAGCTTTTGGAAAAGTCCATCTAGCAATATAAAATATTCAGAGGAGCTTTGGCGTTGTTTGAATTATTATTTTAATTCAAAACAATGGCAAAAGAATTAAATAAAAGAAAACAGAACAAAAATAAAAGAGAAAGACCCGTACCTGGGCCACTTACCTGTAGCCGGCCCAGCTTCTGCGCGGCCCGTTACTGTGCAGCCCAGCTGCCAGTCATCTTCCTCCCCCTCGCCCCGAAGCAGCTGCGTGCTGGACGCACACGCGCCGACGCCGGCCACCTCCTGCTTCGCCGTGGCAGCCTCCCCGACTTCCTCGCGACGCCACGGAGACGTCCCCGACCCCCTCTCACTTCTTCCTCGCTCTCTGGACCTCCCTCCCCCTCGCTCCTCTGTTTCCCCTCCCGCGACCGAGTGGAGCTCGCCGTCGTCGTCGCCGTACCCATGGCCACCGGCCACCCCTAGCCTCGCCGATGCACCCAGGAGCTCCGCCTCGACCCCCTCTTCCTCCCCACCGATCCACAGCCCTCCGGAAGCCCTGCATCGCCGCCATCACCGTCGTCTTCTACCTCGGACCCGCCGGCCATCTTCGTCAAATTCGCCGGCTCCGGACCGTCCCCGACCTCGCCGAGCGTCCCCTCGTCATCGCCGTGAGTCACTCACCCTCTCCCCTAACTCAGCATGCTCCCCTCCGTGCCGTAGCGCCGTTCCCCACGAGCACCGAAGCCACCGTCCGCCATTGCTGCTGCACGCATAGCCTCCGTGCTCCCCTGGCCTCACTGAGCTGCTCTTAGTGCTCCCCATGTCCAGCAGGTGCTGCCCAGCCTCTCCATTTGCTCACTGATGCACCGTAGCGACGCGCCCGAGCACCACCGAACACCATCGCCGCCAAAGCTCGTCGCCGGCATGAGTTCCGGCGACCCCACGACCTCCCACTCGGTCCTCTGGATGCGCGGGAGCAAGGGCCATCCCCTGGTGCCCTCAGCGCGCCAAACTGACGCCTCTAGCGCAAGTCCGGCATGCCCCGCCGTGTCCTGTGGTCGCCGCCGGCTGGTCTCCGGTGACGCCGACGTGGCGCACTTACTTAGTCGCTAATGACCCTGCTAACAGCCCTATCTCTCACTGACATATGGGCCCCACGCCCTTAACTAACCACGGTTAACCCCCTGTTTAGTTTAAGTTAACCACAGTGGCCCCACGCGTCGGAGTTGACCTAGCTGACGTGGCCGTTGACCGGTCCCACCTGTCAGTGAGTGAAACAGCCCTGTGTCACTGACGTGTGGCCCCCACACGTCAGGTTGACCAGCAGCAGCGTCTGTTGACCTGCTGACGTCACGGTGACGCACTGCTGACGCAGTAAATGTTTTCTGGAATTTAAATAATTCTTAAATGATTTATTAATTCCAGAAAATGCCTAAAACTTCAATAAATCATAGAAAATTAACCGTAACTCCAAATTAAATAAATTATATATCAAAAATTATCAAAAAAATTCAAGGAATCCATCTGTACCATTTTCATGCATGTTAGAACAACTTATAGGTGCTGTTTAGCACAAATCAATTAAATGGCATTTGAATAATCACATATGGAGTTTGAATTTGAATCTTGTATTCAAACCAACTTCATTTAATCTGTTGCTAGTTGCATTAGCCCAAAACACCTTCATTTTGCCATGTCATGATCATGCATCATATTGTGCATTGCATTGATTGTGTTCCCTTCTGTGTTGCCGGTATTTGTCCCCTCTCGATACACGTGCTACCGATGACGTGATCGTTGACACTGATGAAGACTCAATGCTATCTTCAGAAGTGCCAGGCAAGCAAAACCCCCTTGTTCATTCCGATACAATCCTACTCTCTCGCTCCTGCTCTCTTTTACTGCATTAGGACAACACCGATTCATCTGTTACTTGCTGTGGTAGCTGAACCCCTTGTCCTTTGCATGACCTGTCATTGCCACAGTAAATAGATGAAACCCACTAGCATGAGTAGGAGTTGTTTGAGCCCTGATGTGCCTACTCATTCATGTTTGTTTGTCATGCCTGCTATAGCTTAGAGTTGAGTCAGGTCTGGTTCATCGGGGATGAATCAGAGGGGTGTGAACATGTCCTACTGTGTGTGAGCTAAGTGGTGAACACGATTTGGTAAAGGTAGCGGTGAGAGGCCATGTAGGAGTACATGGTGGGTTGTCTCATTGAAGCCGTCCTTAGGAACTGAGTTCTGTGTTTGTGATCCATGATTCAGTTACTACCATACATTGGGCCCTGAAATATGACCCCGCTCGACTTCTTATTCACCCTAGTCCTCTGTCCAGGAGTTGCAAGTAGTTTCTGGTGTTTGTAGCTTACTGGAGGCCGTGGACAGCGCTGACCGTAGGGGTGGGCTGTGATGCGGTAGGTACGTGGCACGGTGTACCGGATGCCCGTTTGGTATCTCGGGAACCCTGTTCACATCGTTTGTGGCTGTGAGCGAAACTCCGGCCGGATCTCCTCATGGATGGAACCCGAATAGGAGATAAACCTGGACTAGAGACTTGAGTGTTTAGGTAGGTCGTGGTCTACACCCACGTCGGCTTTCGCTTGAAGTCTGCCGAGCACATGTCGTGTGCAGACGCTAAGTGGTGGAAACATGTATGAAGAAGTACACCCCTGCAGGGTTAACATCATCTATTCGAATAGCCGTGTCCGCGGAAAAGGACTTCTGGGTTGCTTATATCAGTTCATAGACAAGTGAAAGTGGATACTCTAAAATACGCAAGATAAGCGTGAGTGCTATGGATGGCGTTCTCGTAGGGAGACGGGAGCGGATCCATAGTGGTGTATTGATATGGTGAATATGTGGACTCGTGTGCGCCACCTCAAAAGAGTTACTTGCAGTCGTAGTTTAGGATAGCCACCGAGTCAAAGCTGGCTTGCTGCAGTTAAACCCCACCATCCCCTTTGTTGATAATGATGCATATGTAGATAGTTCTGATGTAAGTCTTGCTGGGTACATTTGTACTCACGTTTGCCTATTTTATGTTTTTGCAGAGAGACTTCGGTCTCGCTAGTAGTTTCACGTGGACTTCGACGTTTAGCTTGATACCTCAGCTACGATCTTGTGCCCTCGGCAGGATCTGATAGATAGTCAGGCTTCTCAGCCTTTTTCATTTATAGATGTCTGTACTCGGACATGATAGCTTCCGCTTGTGCTTTGATTTGTATGCTCTGATTGTTGGGTCATGAGACCCATGTTTGTAATATCTCGCTCCTCGGAGCCTATTGAATAATTACTTGAGTCGTAGAGTCATGTTGTGATGCCATGTTGTATCTGCACATATCGAGCATATTGTGTGTATGCTATTGAAATGCTTGGTATGTGTGGGATCTGACCATCTAGTTGTTTATCTTTAGTAGCCTCTCTTACCGGGAAATGTCTCCTAGTGTTTCCACCGAGCCATGGTAGCTTGCTACTACTCCGGAACACTTAGGCTGGCCGGCATGTGTCCTTCTTCGTTCCTGTGTCTATCCCTTCGGGGAAATGTCACGCGATGAATACCGGAGTCCTGTTAGCCCGCTACAGCCCGGTTCACCGGAGTCCTGCTAGCCCAGTGCTACAGCCTGGATTCACTCGCTGATGACCGACACGTTCGATGCTGGGTCATGGATGCCTGTCCCTGTAAGTTTGTGCCACTTTGGGTTTACGACTAGCCATGTCAGCCCGGGCTCCTTATCATATGGATGCTAGCGACACTGTCATATACGTGTGCCAAAAGGCGCAAACGGTCCCGGGTAAAGGTAAGGCGACACCCGTGGGAATACCGTGCGTGAGGCCGCAAAGTGATATGAAGTGTTACATGCTAGATCTATGTGGCATTGAGTCGGGGTCCTGACATATAGAGTCATACTTTGTTCTAGTATCGAGTTGTAATCATTGAGTTGTAAATAAATAGAAGTGTGATGATCATCATTTTCTAGAGCATTGTCCCAAGTGAGGAATTATAAAAAAAGAAAGGCCATAAAAAAGAGAAGGCCCAAAAAAAGAGAGAGAAAAAGAGAGAAGGGACAATGTTACTATCCTTTGCCACACGTGTGCTTCAAAGTAGCACCATAATCTTCATGATAGAGAGTCTCTTGTTTTGTCACTTCCATATACTAGTGGGAATTTTCATTATAGAACTTGTCTTGTATATTCCAACAATGGGCCTCCTCAAGTGCCCTAGGTCTTCATGAGCAAGCAAGTTGGATGCACACCCACTTAGTTTCTTTTGTTGAGCTTTCATACATTTATAGCTCTAGTGCATCCGTTGCAGGGCAATCCCTACTCCTTGCATTAACACCAATCAGTGGGCATCTCCATAGCCCATTGATTATCCTCGTTGATGTGAGACTTTCTCCTTTTTTTTTCTTTTCCACATAACCCCACTCATTATATTCTATTCCACCCTTAGTGCTATGTCCATGGCTCGCGCTCATATATTGCATGAAAGTTTATAGGTTTGAGATTACTAAAGTATGAAATAATTGCTTGGCTTGTCATCGGGGTTGGGCATGATGAGAGCATTCTTGTGTGACAAAAATGGAGCATGACTAAACTATATGATTTTGTAGGGATGAACTTCTTTGGCCACGATATTTTGAGAAGACATAATTGCTTAGTTAGTATGCGTGAAGTATTATTATTTTTATGTCAATATGAACTTTTGTCTTGAATCTTTCGGATCTGAATATTCATACCACAATTAAGAAGAATTACATTAAAATTATGCCAAGTAGCACTCTGCATCAAAAATTCTGTTTTTATCATTTACCTACTCGAGGACGAGCGGGAATTAAGCTTGGGGATGCTTGATACGTCTCCAACTTATCTATAATTTTTGATTGCTCCATGCTATATTATCTACTATTTTGGACATTATTGGGCTTTGTTATACACTTTTATATTATTTTTGGGACTAACCTATTAACTGGAGGCCCAGCCCAGAATTGCTATTTTTTGCCTGTTTTAGGGTTTCGAAGAACAGGAATATCAAACGGAGTCCAAACGGAATGAAACCTTCGGGAACATGATTTTCTCAACGAACAAGACCTAGGAGACTTGGACCCTACGTCAATACACAAAAGAGGAGGCCACGAGGTAGGGGGCGCGCCTACCCCCCCCCCCCAGGCATGCCCTCCACCCTCGTGGGGCCCATGTTGCTCCACCGATGTACTCCTTCCTGCTATATATACCTACGTACCCCCAAACGATCAGAGATGGAGCCAAAACCCTAATTCCACTGCCGCAACTTTCTGAATCCACGAGATCCTATCTTGGGCCCTGTTCCGGAGCTCCGCCGGAGGGGGCATCGATCACGGAGGGCTTATACATCAATACCATAGCCCCTCCGATGAAGTGTGAGTAGTTCACCTCAGACCTACGGGTCCATAGTTAGTAGCTAGATGGCTTCTTCTCTCTTTTTGGATCTCAATACAATGTTCTCCCCCTCTCTTGTGGAGATCTATTCGATGTAATCTTATTTTTGCGGTGTGTTTTTTGAGACCAATGAATTGTGGGTTTATGATCAAGTCTATCTATGAACAACATTTGAATCTTCTCTGAATTCTTTTATGTATGATTGGTTATCTTTGCAAGTCTCTCCGAATTATCAGTTGGTTTGGCCTACTAGATTGATCTTTCTTGCAATGGGAGAAGTGCTTAGCTTTGGGTTCAATCTTGCGGTGTCCTTTCCGAGTGACAATAGGGGCAGAAAGGCACGTATTGTATTGTTGCCATCGAGGATAACAAGATGGGGTTTTCATCATATTGTATGAGTTTATCCCTCTACATCATGTCATCTTGCTTAAGGCGTTACTCTGTTTTTAACTTAATACTATAGATGCATGCTGGATAGCGGTCGATGAGTGGAGTAATAGAAGTAGATGCAGGCAGGAGTCGGTCTACTTGTCTCGGACGTGATGCCTATATACATGATCATGCCTAGATATTCTCATAACTATGCTCAATTCTGTCAATTGCTCAACAGTAATTTATTCACCCACCGTAGAATACTTATGCTCTCGAGAGAAGCCACTAGTGAAACCTATGGCCCCCGGGTCTATCTTCATCATATTAATCTCCTACTGCTTAGTTATTTCCTTTGCTTTTACTTTACTTTGCATCTTTATCACAAAAATACCAAAAAATATTATCTTATCATATCTATCAGATCTCACTCTCGTAAGTGGCCGTGTAGGGATTGACAACCCCTTATCGCGTAGGTTGCGAGGATTTATTTGTTTTGTGCAGGTGCGAGGGACTGGGGAGTAGCCTCCTACTAGATTGATACCTTGTTCTCAAAACTGATGGAAATACTTATGCTACTTTGCTGCATCATCCCTTCCTCTTCGGGGAAAACCAACGTAGTGCTCAAGAGGTAGCAGACCCAGGAGCTGGAGCAGAGCACAAGGAGGTACTCAATGCTCAAGCCCTAGTCCATGCCGGCAACATGGCGGAGCTGGAGGTGGAGCGGGATGGGCTGAAGGAACGGGTCCTGAAGCTGACGGAGGAGAAGGATGTGGCCAACGGCGCTCTGGCGGAGGCGCAGGCGACAGTTCTTGGCAAGGCCGAGCTGCTCTCCAAGGCCAGCGACGCCATCAATGACCTGAAGCTGAAGCTGGAGGGCCTTAAGGGGACGCTTTCGGAGGACAGGGCCTGGGAAGAGACCTTGACCATGTGCCTGGAGGAGGAGAGGCAGTTGTGGAGGGATAATGCCGCCACACACAAGGAGTACACAGAGAGCATAAACCGTTGGGTCAGCCGCCTCGCCGATGTTGCCGGCGGGATCACCACGAAGATGGTTGCCATAGGGATGTTGAATGTGAGGTACCTTCCGGAGCCGAATGTGAGTCCCAACGCCAGACTGACCCTGTTCTTCGAAGGTGTTCTTTGAGCCCTGGAGCAGCTCCGCTCCAACCGGGCAACTTATCTGGCGAACAAGCCTCGGAGGCTCTACCGGGGCACCCTGACCAAGGTACTCACCAAGGTGGAATTCTGGAACTCCTCTGTCAACTTTGCCGACACGTTGGAGAGCTTGCCAGAGGAGGCGGACCTCGAGGTGCTCAAGGAGCGTATCAAGCCCATTATCAACTGTGTTGATGGAGTTGAGAGGGTGGAGGGCCAGCCCCGGGACTAGGCACCCCGTTTCTCGTTGCCACTGCGAGTTCAAGACCAAGACAGTTTTACCTTAAGTTAGAACTGCAGCGATTATTTGATGTAATATAACTCTGCAGTACTTCAATATCATGCATGTTATCTTCCCGTTAGATCTTTCTTTGTATGTTTGCCCCCTACGCTTTGTGAGATAAGGCTACCGGCGTGTAAACCCATGCCGTGGTGCTTTGAGGACTGATAACCCACAAATATAGGGGATCAATTGTAGCCTCTTTCGATAAGTAAGAGTGTCGAACCCAACGAGGGGCTAAAGGTAGAACAAATATTCCCTCAAGTTCTATCAACCACCGATACAACTCTAAGCACGCTTGACGTTCACTTTACCTAGAACAAGTATAAAACTAGAAATACTTTGTAGGTGTAACATGATAGGTTTGCAAGAATATAAAGAGAACATAAATAAAAACTAGGGGTTGTTTTAGGTAAAGAAGCAATAAAGTTAGTATAGCGAGTGTGGAAAAGTGGTGGTAGGAGTTGCAAAATTGTCCCTAAGCAATTGACTACGTTACTGGACCGATAGTAAGTTTTATGTGGGAGAGGCCACTGCTAGCATGTCATCCCTGACTTGGAATTCTATGCACTTATGATTGGAACTATTAGCAAGCATCCGCAACTACTAACGTTCATTAAGGTAAAACACAACCACAAAATTAAGATATATTAGTCCCCCTTCGATCCCGTATGCATCAATTTCTATGCTAGGTTGAAGCTTCTGTCACTCTTGCGCTCCAATACATAGTCCTATCAACATACGACTAACCCTATGGTGTGATCCACGCGCACGCTCATATGATGGGCACTAAAGGACAGCAACATAACCACAAGCAATTTAAACCAATCATAGCAATTCACCAATTACCGATAGGACAACGAAAATCTACTTAGACATCATAGGTTGGCAACACATCATTGGATAATAATATGAAGCATAAAGCACCATGTTCAAGTAGAGGGTACATCGGTTTGCAGGAGAGTGGACCGCTGTAGATAGATGGGGGAAGGAGATGAACATGTTGGTGAAGATGACGGAGGTGTTGGTGTAGATTGCGGTGACGATGATGGCCCCAGTGGTGTTCCGGCGCCACCGGGAAAGAGGGGGAGAGCCCCCCTTCTTATTCTTCTTCCTTGACCTTCTCCCTAGATGGGAGAAGGGTTTCCCCTCTGGTCCATGGCCTCCATGGTGGCACGGGGTGAAAGCCCCTCTGAGATAGGATCCGTCTCTCTGTCTCTCTCTGTTTCTGCATTTCAGATTCTAGCCTTTCACCATTTCTTATATTCCCGAAGATCCGTAACTCCGATTGGGCTGAATTTTAACACGATTTCTATCCGGATATTGGCTTTCTTGCGGTGAAAGAAGGGCACCAACCACCTTACGGGGAGGCCACGAGGGCCCGGGGCGCGCCTGACCCCCTGGGGCATGCCCCCTACCTCGTGGCCCCCTTGGGCATCGTCTCATGTTGATTCTTCTTCCCAAATATCACATATATTCCAAAAAAATCTCCACCAGTTTTTATCCCGTTTGGACTCCGTTTGATATGGATTTTCTGCAAAACAAAAAACATGCAACAAATAAGAACTGGCACTGTATCAATATGTTAGTCCCAAAATAAGTATAAAAAGTTGCCAAAAGTATATGAAAGTTGTATAATATTGGTATGGAACAATAAAAAATTATAGATACGATGGAGACGTATCAGCATCCCCAAGCTTAAGTCTTGCTCGTCCTCGAGTAGGTAAATGATAAAAAAGATAATTTTTGATGTGGAATGCTACCTAGCGTAATCTTGATCATGTAATCTAATCATGGCAGGAATATTAAGACACGAGTGATTCAAAGCAATAGTCTATCATTTGACATTAAGACAATAATACTTCAAGCATACTAATAAAGCAATCATGTCTTTTCAAAATAACATGGCCAAAGAAAGTTATCCCTACAAAATCATATGTTCTGGCTATGCTCCATCTTCACCACACAAAGCATTCAAATCATGCACAACCACGATGACAAGCCAAACAATTGTTTCATACTTTTGATGTTCCCCAACCTTTTCATCTTTCATGCAATACATGAGCGTGAGCCATGGATATAGCACTATAGGTGGAATAGAATATGATGATGGAGGATGTGCGGAGAAGACAAAAAGGGAGAAAGTCTCACAACAATGCGGCTAATCAACGTGCTATGGATATGCCCATCAATTGATGTTAATGCGAGGAGTAGGGATTGCCATGCAACGGGTGCACTAAGAGCTATAAGTGTATGAAATATCAAACTGGAAACTAAGTGGGTGTGCATCCAACTTGCTTGCTCATGAAGACCTTGGGCATTTGAGTAAGCCCATCATTGGAATATACAAGCAAAGTTCTATAATGAAAATTACCACTAGTGTATGGAAGTGATAACTCAAGAGACTCTCTATATGAAGAACATGGTGCTACTCTGAAGCACAAGTGTGGTAAAAGGATAGTAACATTGTCCCTTCTCTCTTTGCTCTCATTTTTTTTCTCTTTTTTAGGATTCTTTGGCCTCTCTCTCTTTTTTGGGGGGATTCTCTAGCCACTTTTATTTTGATAACCTCACATGGGACAATGTTATAATAATGATGATCATCACACTTTTATTTACTTACAACTCAATATTACAACTCGATACTAGAACAAAATATGACACTATATGAATACCTCCGGAGGTGTACCGGGATGTGCAATGATCTAGCGTAGCAATGACATAAAAAGACAGACAAGCCATGAAAACATCATGCTAGCTATCTTATGATCATGCAAAGCAATATGACAATGATGCTCAAGTCATGTATATGATGATGATGGAAGTTGCATGGCAATATATCTCGGAATGGCTATGGAAATGCCATGATAGGTAGGTATGGTGGCTGTTTTGAGGAAGATATAAGGAGGCCTATGTGTGATAGACCATATCATATCATGGGGTTTGGATGCACTGGCAAAGTTTGCACCAACTCTCGAGGTGAGAAAGGGCAATGCACGGTACCGAAGAGGCTTGCAATGATGGAAGGGTGAGAGTGCGTATAATCCATGGACTCAACATTAGTCATAAAGAACTCACATACTTATTGCAAAAATCTATTGGTCGTCGAAACAAAGTACTACGCGCATGCTCCTAGGGGGATAGATTGGTAAGAAAAGACCATCGCTCGTCCCCGACCGCCACTCATAAGGAAGACAATCAATAAATACATCATGCTCCAACTTCGCTACATAACGGTTCACCATACGTGCATGCTACAGGAATCACAAACTTCAACACAAGTATTTATACAATCCACAACTACCCACTAACATGACTCGAATATCACCATATTTATATCGAAAAAGTATTGCAAGGAATCAAGCATATCATATTCAGTGATCTACAAGTTTTATGTAGGATTTAATGACTAACCATGTGAATGACCAATTCCTGTCATTTCTCTAAATAGATATAAGTGAAGCAAGAGATTTTTAATTCTTTCTAAATAAGATGTGCCCACACTCTAACAAATATAAGTTAAGAAAAAGATCATTCTACAAATGGCGGTTTTCTATGTGAAGAGAAACAGGCAATCCAAACTTCAAAAGATATAAGTGAAACACATGAAGCATTCTATAAAGCCATACTCAAAAGATATAATTGAAGTGCAAAGAGCATTCTATAAATCAACCATGGACTATCTCATACCAGCATGGTGCATCAAAGAAAAGTGAAAACTAAATGCAAAAGACGCTCCAAGATTTGCACATATCACATGAACGAAACGAATCCGAAAACATACCAATACTTGTTGAAGAAAGATGGGATGCCTTCCGGGGCATCCCCAAGCTTAGACGCTTGAGTCTCCTTCAATATTTACTTGGGGTGCCTTGGGCATCCCCAAGCTTGAGCTCTTGCCTCTCCTCCTCATATCGAGACATCCTCGATCTTTGATCACTTCATCCACACAAAACTCAACAGAAAGCTCGGTAAGATCCGTTAGTATAATAAAGCAAATCACTACTCTAAGTACTGTTGCAAACCAATTCATATTTTGTTTTTGCACTGTAGCTACTGTAATATAACTTTTCCATGGCTTAATCCACTGATAAAAATCGATAGTTTCATCAAAACAAGCAAACTATGCATCAAAAACAGAATATGTCTTAAACAGGACAGTCTGTAGTAATATGAACATTCACCATACTTCTGGTACTCCAAAATTCTGAAACAATTAGGAAAAATAAAGAATTTGTATAGAAAGACAGTGCAAAAGGTTTCAGAACTGTTTGACGTTCCAGAAAACAATGTAAAATCGCGCACTACAGCCAAATTTTCTGTTTTGCACCGCACAAACCAACAAGCAATGTAAACATCCTAAAGGAAAACCTTGGCACATTATTTTTATTTTTAAACTTTATAAAAGCACACAAAAGAAATAAGTGACTCTATAAAACTTCCAGGTTGTCTCCCTGGCAGCGCTTTCTTTAAAGCCATTAAGCTAGGCATATAGTGCTCAAGTAATGGATCCACCCGGATCCCAAGGTATATCAAAGCCAATTTTAATTAACAATTATTTGTGATTTAGTAGTGAGAACAAAGTAACATATATCATGCAACAATGAAGTCTAACTCTCTTCCTATGCGTCGACATGTCATAAAAGAACAGTTCATGCACACATAGTAAAGGCCAATGCATAGTATAAACAATTTCTTGCAATTTTATCATGCGGGAAACGTAGAGGGGTGGAATGTAGTTCCTCTCTCATAATAATTGCAAGTAGGAGAAGAAAGCACATGCATATTATATCTATCAAAATCATCATGTGTAGTAGTAAAACGCAACCCATCAATATAATCCTTAATAAGTGCAAACTTCTCCGATATAGTGTAGTCGGGAGAATTCAAAAAGATAATAGGACTATCATGCGTGGGTGCAATAGCAACAATTTCATGTTTAACATAAGGAACTATAGCGAGTTCATCTCCATAAGCATAATGCATATTGGCATCTTGGCCACAAGCATGGCAAGCATCATCAAAAAGGGATATTTCAAAAGAATCAACGGGATCATACCAATCATCATAGCATTCATCCTTCAGTAAGCACGAAGGGAAATTAAACAATGTATGAGTTGAAGAGTTACTCTCATTAGAAGGTGGGCACGGGTAGCTAATCCGCTCTTCCTCCTTTTGTTCTTCACTCTCCTCATCATATTTTTCATCCAATGAGCCCACACTTTCATCAATTCCTTCTTCCATAGACTCCTGCAAAATATTACTCTCTTCTTGTACAGCAGATACTTTCTCAATGAATTCATAAATATCATAATTGTATTTATAATTCTCATAGAAATATTTAAGGATAGCTAAATTTTCAGGTCTATAAACTGAATCATCAAAATCTTCAAACTCTTTAAACAAAGATTCAATTTCACGCGCACCCTTAAAAGCAACAACTTCTTCTATTTGTTCCACATCATAGTAATCATATATACCATTAGCATAAGAAGCTAAGGTTTCATTATCATTAAATTCACATGAAGAGGGAAGGTGTGGAGCCTTCATCCTAGAGCAACAAGTATAATCACACCTCAAGCATAGTTTTCGAGCATAGCATTGCAACATATAAATTTGATCCCATAATAGTTTCCCTTTTTGAGTCAAGCGATAATCCCTAAAGTATTCACGTTGATCCAACGTGTCCCCCATTATATAATTGAATGGTATTTTCTCAGGATTATTAAAGTAGTGCATAATATCTTTCGCATAATGAGCATCGAGAGTTTTAGGAGGTTCCCCATCTCCATGAGTAGCAAGCAAACCTAAATTTATTTTGTATTTCGTGTTCCATATCCATAACTAAAGATAGAGAACAACTTAGAACAGCAAATAAAAATTACTTAGTGAAAAAGAAAACAAGCACACACGAGAATATTCACCCCACGCTATAACTCCCCGGCAACGGCGCCAGAAAAAGGCCTTGATAACCCACAAGTATAGGGGATCAATTGTAGCCTCTTTTGATAAGTAAGAGTGTTGAACCTAACAAGGAGCTAAAGGTAGAACAAATATTCCCTCAAGTTCTATCGACCACCGATACAACTCTACGCACGCTTGACATTCACTTTACCTAGAACAAGTATAAAACTAGACGTACTTTGTAGGTGTAACGGGGTAGGTTTGCAAGAATATAAAGAGCACGAAAATAAAAACTAGGGGCTGTTTTAGGTAAAGAAGCAATAAAGTTGGTATAGCGAGTGTGAAAAGTGGTGGTAGGAGTTGCGAAATTGTCCCTAAGCAATTGACTACGTTACTGGACCGATAGCAAGTTTTATGTGGGAGAGGCCACTGCTAGCATGTCATCCCTGACTTGGAATTCTATGCACTTATGATTGGAACTATTAGCAAGCATCCGCAGCTAGTAACGTTCATGAAGGTAAAACCCAACCATAACATTAAGATATATTGGTCCCCCTTCAATCCTGTATGCATCAATTTCTATGCTAGGTTGAAGCTTCTGTCACTCTTGCCCTCCAATACATAGTCCTATCAACATACAACTAACCCTATGGTGTGATCCACGTGCGCGCTCATATGATGGGCACCAAAGGACAGCAACATAACCACAAGCAATTTAAACCAATCATAGCAATTCACCAATTACTGATTGGACAACGAAAATCTACTCTGTAAGTGCATCTAGTGCCACCCCTAGTTGGTTTTGGAGTATTGACGATAAACCTAGTTGAGGGACTAATGTGTTTGTGAGAATTGCAGGATAACACAGGTAGAAGTCCCTCATTGATTCGGTTTTCCTACCAGAGATGACCCCTAAAAATGTATGAAGACATTGAAGTCAAAGATGGTATATGAAGATATTCACATTGAAGACTATGACAAGAGAAGACATCGCATGATGCCTATGGAGCTCGAAGACTTAGATCTTTCGTAATTCTTTTTCTTCCCCTTTGTTGAGTCATAGGAACCACCATACTATTAAGTGGGGTCCAAGAGAACCAGTCAGAATAATTGAAGTGATGCTTAAACAAAACCTATGTCTTTGAGTGAAGACTTTGAGAGCGAATCTTGTCCAGAGTCGGACAAGTCAGCTTTGCTTGTAGCCCAAGTAAAGTTGTCGTGTGAGTTTGAAATCTGACTGTTGGAACACGTGTCAGTTCCTTAGTGACCAAGGGTCATTTCGGACAAATCAGGTCGGGTTGCCAAGTGGCTATAAATAGCCCACCCCCTACAACCATAAACGGTTGGCTGCTCAGATTCAGAGTACGGCTTTTGTCGTTTGAGAGCAACCCACCTCGAAGCCTTTGAGAAAGAATTCCTTGCGAGGATAAAGCCCTAACCACCCAGATCCAAAGAGAATTAGGCATCACTTAAGTCTTCTTGTCTGTGTGATCTGAAGACTTATTACACTTGAGGACTGTGCATCCTCCAGCCGGTTAGGCGTCGCGTTCTAAGCATCCAAGAGACATTGTGGATTGCCGGTGAACGAAGTCTGTGAAGGTTTGGGAGTCTACCTTGAAGACTTACCAGAGTGATTGGGCGAGGTCTATGTGACCTTAGCTCAAGGGGAATACGGTGAGGACTTGGTGTCCTGAGCTGCGTGTTCAGGACTGGGTGTCCGGGACTGTGTGTCCTAAGGTTTAAATACCTAGCCGCCCTAACCAGGCGTACAGTTGTCACAGCAACCGGAACTGGTCCAACAAATCATTGTCTTCAACGAGTCACTGGTTTCATCTTCCCTTCCCTTTACTTACTGTTACTCCTTGTGAAGTCATTGTATGATTGCACTATCTTTTATCTTCACTGAGTGACTGCGTTTTCTGTTTGGCTTCATAATATCTTCCTACCTGATCCTTACTACATTGCTGCTATTAGTCATTGTGCTTTCACTCCATTGAATACTTGACTATGGCTTGCCTAGTGTAGTCTACCTTCCGCTGCAGGGTAATAGGTTTATTTCTATCGTTTGTCTTCATAACTTCCACGTTTTGAAGACTTTCATAAAAATCGCCTATTCACCCCCCTCTAGTCGATATAACGCACTTTCAATTGGTATTAGAGCAAGGTGCTCCCTTGTTCTGTGTGATTCGGTTTAACCACCTGGAGTTTTAGCTATGTCGACTGCAGGGATAATTAAAGTCTCCGCTGCATGCCCCGTCTTCGATGGAACCGAATATCCCTACTGGAAGAATAAGATGCGCATGCATCTTGAAGCCATTGACGTCGACCTATGGTATGTCGTCAAGAACGGCGTTCCCAAGGCTGGAGAAGGTGTCACTGCTGCTGATGTCAAGAAGTTCTTTCAACTGGACTCTACTGCCAAGAATATCATTTGTGGTCATCTGACCAATGGACAGTATGGCCGTGTGATTGCTTTGGAAACATCTAAGATGGTCTGGGACTGGCTCTCCAAGGTCAATGAAGGCGTCTCAACCCAGAGAGATCAGAGAATCAGTGTCCTTCGCAACCTCTTCAACCGCTTCAAGCGAAATGACAATGAGAATGTCCAGCTCACATTTGACCGACTCACTGACATCACAAATGAGCTTAAAGCCCTCGGCGCTACTGAGATCACCAAGCATGAAGTCGTCAAGACACTACTGAGATCACTTGATAGTTTGTTTGACACCCTATCCCTGATGATTCAAGAACGTCCTGATTTCAAGACACTCGATCCGTCTGGCATACTTGAGAGGCTCAACACACATGAGTTTCAGCTTTCTGAGAAAAGAGATATCTACGGTCCAAACTATGGGCGAACTCATGCTTTGAAGGCAAAAGCTGTCTCCTCATCTGAAGAAGAATCTGACAGCAGTTCGGATGATCCTGAAGACATTGGAAGGGAACTTTCTATGCTTGTGAAGAAGTTCCAAAAATTCACCAAGAAGAAAGGTTTCAGAAAGTCTTCCCGGTCAAGCTCAAGGAATGATGAAGCTTCTGCTCACGACTACAAGAAGAAAACATGTCACAAGTACAAGAAACCTGGCCACTTCATCTCTGAGTGTCCGCAGTGGGACAATGAGAACAAAAAGAAGAAGAAGAGCAAGGAATATGACTCTGACGACAAGAAGAAGAAGAAATACTCAAAGTCTTCTTCCAAGTCTTCCTCAAAGACTTCATCACACAAGAAGAGCTCATCTGGCAAGGCACGTGTGTTTGTTGGAAAGGAAATGGATTCAGAGGAGGAGTCCGCTTCTGAGGAGGCGTAGGTGGAGTCTGAGGAGGAGTCCGATTCAGGCGTCGCAAGTCTGGCTACAACATACTTTGCCAAGTCCATCTTCAACACTGAAGACAATGACGTCATCACCGACACCGATGCAAATGACAAGGACTACTCCGCTTCTACCTACTGCTTCATGGCACGCGGTGCCAAGGTAAACACACGCACTACTCACTATCAAACATCTAGTGACAATGACTCTGACTGTGGTTCAAAACCCAACTACAAAACACTTGCTAAAATTGCAACTGGACAACAGAAAGCTATGGAACATATTCAAAAACTGTTAGACAGAAGGGATGATCTATTAGGTGCAGAAATGACTCGATCTGAGTCCTTAATTGAAGACATAAAAAATCTTCACGTTAAGTATGAGGAACTTGAAAGTCGTCATGAAACGCTCTCAACAACTCATGAAAAGCTTTCCTATGATTATCTTCAAAGGAAGCAAGATCTTGAGAAATTGAGAGCGGCTCATGAAGATCTTCAAAAGGAAAATGAGTCACTTCGCGCCGAACAGATCAGCTCCGCTCAGGAAGGATTTGAACCACCATGTCTTAAATGCATTGAGCGTGATAATGCTACTACTGTTGCTGAATGTTCTACTGTTGTTACTGTTGCAATATCTTCAACTGTTGATGTGGGAACTAACCCCTCTGCTGAGGATTCCACTGCTATTGCTGATGAGAATGCTAGGTTGAAGACATTGCTTGAAACAGGGATGTACAGAAGTCTTAAAGGGCATCAGACACTATGTGATGTCCTCAAAAAGCAGATCTTGAACCGATACCCGAGGAAAGAGGGTGTTGGGTTCGTAAGGAAAATGAATGTTGATGGCTCTTACTGGAAACCTGAGCAGTACCCCAAAACCACATGGGTTGCTGCAAACGAATTTTCAGCAGATCCATCCACCCTATCTGGGTTCACTTGTGCAAACCCCATTGTCATTGATGAATCCTTTGATGCAAACTATAAACTGTTTAAGAATCAGAATGGTGAAGTGTTTGCCAGGTACATTGGTACTAACTGCAGGAATGGACCGCCTATGGAGAAGATCTGGGTTCCGAAAAAGTGTTTGGAGAATCTTCCTGTGAATGTCATCATGACACCTCACGTGAAGAAGAAAAACCTCAGACCAAAGGCTTCATACGGTCCAAAGGCTTCATACAGACAGAGGACTCACCTGAGTCGCACTAACGCAAATGTTTTGCAGGGAAACCATACTCAGGCCTATGAATATGAGAGCGGTTCATCAAACCGCCATGTTCATAAGACCAAGAACTATTCTGCTTATTCTTATGAGTACTATTGTCCGCCTGCAAGACTGTTTGCTAGGGCTCCAAAGCGAAAGTTCTCAGATGCTGCACTTAGACTTATTGCTTCTAAGCCACCCTTGAAGATGTGGGTGGCTAAGAAAGCTTAACTCTCTTTTGCAGGGAAAGGTCTCCAGCAGAAAACCAAAATCATCTGACGCTATTGCTGGGGACCTTAAACATCTTGTAGGGCGCAAGATCAAATGCCCGAATAGTCTTACTATGTACTTCGTTCCTGAATCGCTTGCTACTCTCCCTATCAGTCCTAATCTAGATCTAAGCTTTCATAACCCACTGGTTCGTCAAATGTTTTTGCTTCACAATTCTCTTCGTGAAGCCTATCCCCCTAACTGCACTGTAGGGTACGACACTAGCGTCTTCAGAATGGATTATTGATAATGGGTGTACAAATCACATGACTGGCAAAAGAAGCCTTCTTATGGACTCAACCTTACGTCCATCCGACAAGAGCCACATCACATTTGCTGACACTGGTAAAAGTAAGGTATTGGGTCTAGGTAGAGTTGCAATCTCAAGGGATCAACACATGGATAAAGTCATGCTTGTGGAATCCCTTGGCTTCAACTTAATGTCTGTCTCAATGCTTTGCGATTTAAACATGATCGTAATATTTGGAAAATATCGTTGCCTTGTTCTAATGGAATCTGACAAGTCTCTAGTATTTGAAGGGTATCGAAAAGATGATTTGTACGTGGTAGATTTCTCAGCAGGACCACAGCTTGCCGTATGTCTTCTAGAAAAAGCTTCAGAATGTTGGCTCTGGCATCAGAGGCTTGGGCATGCTGGCATGAGGAACCTCCACACCCTGGCAAAGAAGAAGCATGTCATAGGCATCGAGGGCGTCAAGTTCAAGAAAGATCACTTATGCGGTGCCTGTGAGGCAGGAAAGATGACGAGGGCCAAACATCCCTCGAAGACAATCATGACTACTACTCGACCCTTCAAACTGCTTCACATGGATCTTTTCAGTCCCACTCATTACTCAACTCTTACTACTACTGCTTGTCTCTATGGCTTTGTCATTATTGATGATTATTCTAGATATACTTGGGTGCACATAATCCTTTACAAGACTGAAGTGCAGGACGTCTTCAGACGCTTCGCCAATCGAGCAATGAACAACTATGGCGCCAAGATAAAGCATATCAGAAGTGACAATGGCACTGAATTCAAGAACACTGGCCTTGATACATATCTTGACACCTTGGGAATCACACATGAATTCTCAGCCCCGTACACGCCACAGCAGAATGGCGTCGTCGAACGCAAGAACAGAACACTCATTGAGATGGCCAGAACGATGCTAGATGAATACAAGACTCCAAGAAAATTCTGGCCTGAAGCCATTGATACTACATGCCATACAATCAATCGTGTTTATCTTCACAAGCTTCTGAACAAGACATCTTATGAGCTCCTTGCTGGCAAGAAGCCAAATGTCAGTTACTTCGAAGTATTTGGCGCCAGGTGCTGGATCAAGGACCCACATCACACCTCAAAGTTTGCACCAAAAGCACATGAGGGTTTTATGCTTGGATATGGAAATGATTCGCACTCCTACAGAGTCTTCAATCTCTTACATTATAAAGTGGTTGAAACAGTGGATGTGCAGTTCGATGAGACCAACGGTTCACAAAGAGAGCACCTGCCAAATGTGCTAGATGAAGTTCCATCCAGTGAATCAATCAAGCTAATGGGAACTGGAGAAATTATACCTTCTGAAGCTCATCCTGAAGAAGAACTTATCATCTCAGCACCTGATCAACCTGAAGACAATGCTCAGCCTGAAGACATTCCCTCTAACAACGACAATGATTAGCAAGAGCAAAATCTTCGCCCTGTACGTCCTCGTGTTGCCAATGTAGTGCATATTGAAAGAGTAATTGATAGCATCAATGCACCCGATCCACTCACTCGTTCAAGGGCAACTCAGCTAGCAAATTTCTGTGGGCACTTCGCATTCATCTCAATAACAGAACCCAAGAAAGTTGAAGAAGCCTTCATGGAACCTGAATGGATTCAAGCTATGCAAGAAGAGCTTCAACAGTTTGAGCTGAATAATGTATGGGAACTGGTTAAGCGTCCCAATCCTCGGAAGCACAACATAATAGGCACAAAATGGATATACCGCAACAAACAAGATGAGCATGGTCAGGTTGTCAGAAACAAAGCTCGTCTCGTTGCTCAAGGATATACTCAAGTGGAAGGCATTGACTTCGATGAAACATTTGCTCCTATGGCTAGACTTGAAGCCATACGCATACTGCTGGCCTATGCAAATCATCACAACATACTTCTTTATCAAATGAATGTGAAGAGCGCCTTTCTCAATGGCAAGATTGAAGAAGAAGTGTATGTTGCACAACCACCTGGCTTTGAAGATGCAAAACATCCTGACATGGTATACAAGCTCAACAAGGCACTGTATGGCCTCAAACAAGCCCCTCGGGCCTGGTATGACACACTCAAATACTTCCTGAAGAGCAAAGGCTTCATACCTGGTTCCCTCGACCCCACTCTCTTCACGAAGACATATGATGGTGAACTGTTTGTGTGCCAAATATATGTGGATGACATTATCTTCGGCTGCACCAATCAGAAGTACAGTGAAGAGTTTGGATTTATGATGCAAGAGCAATATCAAATGTCTATGATGGGAGAGCTAAAGTTCTTTCTCGGTCTTCAAATACGACAGCAACGCAACGACATCTTCATATCTCAAGAGAAGTATCTCAAAGATTGCCTGAAGAAGTTCGGTATGCAAGACTGCAAAGGCTTCACGACGCCAATGCCAGCCAAGCATCATCTGGGTCCTGACGACAATGGTAAAGAGTTCGATCAAAAGGTATACCACTCCATGATTGGTTCTTTACTTTATCTATGTGCATCTAGGCCAGATATTATGCTTAGTGTTTGCATGTGTGCTCGATTTCAAGCGGCACCAAAGGAGTCGCATCACTTAGCTGTGAAGCGAATTCTTCGATATTTGGCTCACACCCCAACTCTAGGATTATGGTATCCAAAGGGCTCAGAGTTTGATCTGGTTGGATTCTCAGATGCTGATTATGCTGGTGACAAAGTGGATCGCAAGTCTACATCAGGCACATGTCATTTTCTGGGACGATCACTTGTATGTTGGTCTTCAAAGAAGCAGAACTGTGTATCTCTCTCCACTGCTGAATCTGAATACATTGATGTTGGATCTTGCTGTGCTCAGCTTCTATGGATGAAGCAAACACTCAAGGAATATGGCATTCATCTGAAGCAAGTGCCACTCTACTGCGACAACGAAAGCGCCATCAAGATTGCCAACAACCCAGTTCAGCACTCGAAGACAAAGCACATTGAAATTCGTCATCACTTTCTCAGAGATCATGTTGTGAAGGAAGATATTGATATCATACACGTCAACACTGAAGAGCAATTGGCAGATATCTTCACCAAGCCCTTGGATGAGAAGAGATTTTGCAAGTTATGGTGTGAGCTAAATATCCTGGAATCCTCAAATGTCCTGTGATCAGGCACACATCCTAACCCTTATGCATATTGATGACTTAGATGTGCAACACACGAAGTAAAGTATATCTTCAATCAATGAAGACATACATTCTAAGTGTGAATACATTAATGTGGAATTTGACTTCGGAGCGCCACGATAATTGTGCACCGTGTCTGGGTCTAATACTTCCCATACGGTGGGTAACGCCACCACCAAATGTTCTATTTGAAGTGTTTCACTCATGGCGTTACCTTGCTATGTCTTCACATTTGGTTTGGCTTCAATCTCAACATGTTTTCATGATTATCTTCACTATGTTGATTATATATATATATATATATATATATATATATATATATATATATATATATATATATATATATATATATACACTAGTGTTCTGTCCTCTACAGCATTCACTTATAGCTATGTCTTCTTGTTGAATCTTTTGAACTAAGTGAATGTGATCGGACCCTAACCTCTCTGTGCTTTCTATCTCAAACTCTATCTCTCCAAATCATATGCATTCTATTGAAACTGTCGAATGTCTTCTCTGCGTCCTTGTCAGCAGAAGATACAGAGATAAACCTTAAGTACACTTTCAATGCTCATTCCTCCACATGAAACCCGGAGAAGTAGGAACGACCACCCGACAATCCAGGCGTGCGTGGGATGTGGAACAAACCCCAAAATTCTGCATGATGGACACATGTTCCTCAGATGTGAATCGCCAGGGGCACCTGTGTAATAACGCAGTGCCGCCCCTGTACCTATAAATACACACTTCACGGCGGTCATTATCTCTTCTTCCACTCTCGCACGAACCCTAGCGCCACCGCTAGCCCTCGACGACGCCGGCGACGAAGCGCTTCGCTGCCACAACCTCTTCGACGCCGTCTTCACGCCGACCGCGGACATCGTCCTCTCCGCCGTCGCCGTAGATGTCCTCCGTCGCCAAGTTAGGGCACAGAAGATCGAATTGCTCGGCCTCCTCTTCCACTCCGTCTAGCAGTTCTTAGTGTGGTAAATAAAACTTCCTTTTTACGGCACCGTTGATCCTATGGCTTTGTCACTTTCTACCACAAGCAGTTTCTATTCACACAAGTTAGATCTCTCTCATACTGCATCTCATAACATGCCTAGTATATTCACTTATGCTTCACAAAGTAGTTAGATTCCTCACTTGTACTGATCTCTGGATTCGTACAAATCTGGAACCAACTCCTTATCTATGAGTGAATGTCTTCGCACGATGAGATCAATGTCTTCTAAACTGATTTATATTCAAAATCTTCTAAGAATGCATATGACCTCTTCCCCTTCCCTCGCACCTTAATGCTGTCACAGGTACATGTCCGTGGGAGAATCCCTTGGTTCTCATAGTCTGCATTCATTTGCAGAATTCTTACAGCATCATATCAATTCTCCCGAAGCCAGTTCATGTCTGTCTAGTAAGCGAAAGCCATTGAAGCCTTTGAACATATTGAAGCCTTTCAGTTTAAAGTTCATGGCTTCAGAGAAATCAGCAAGGAAGGGTGGCAGAAAGCGTCGTGGAGAAACATCAAGAGATCTGCCACATGACCTCTCAGAACTGTACAAGACAGATCCTGAAGAGGATTACAATCAGCGCAAAACACGACTCCAATGGATTCGACGCTATTGGGCAGAACAGTGGTTCAAGTATAGATTTGTGACAAAGGAATATGCTGAAAAGAATGCCATCAAGCGATCATGGGGAGACATCCTCTACAAAAATCTTCAACCCAAGACCAGAGATGAAGCCATTGAACAAGGCTTCTATCCCTGCATGGTCCGTGGACCACAGCCTGCGGATGCTGACCCAACGTCACTGCTATGGTGTCATGACGACATTCTGTTCAAGCGCAACTTTCAGTTTGCCCAGAACTCAGCGAAGCAGAACAAGAAGACATTGGGACTAGACTTCAACCCTGGTCCTTCTGCTCCAAGGGCTGACAGCACCCGTGATGCAGAACCCAATGTCGTCGGTCCTTTCTACAACCTTGAAGGTCTCATCACCCATATCTTGGTTCAAGGGACAGCCGTGAATGAGCCCGCAGCTGACGCTGAATCAGATGAAGCGCCTGCAGCGCCGAAGCCAAAGAAGTTGAAGAAGCCTAAAGCTTCAAAGCCTGCCCCTTCACCAAAAATCTCCAGAGCGAAGCCACTGGCAACTGCACCTCCTGAAGACAGTGTGCAGTCTGAAGATTTGTCACGCATCTCCAAGCCCCAGAAGGTCAAGATGCCTCTGCCACACACCGGCCAAGAGCTAACTACTATTGCCATTCTGCGCAATGATGCCATTGATCTGTCAAGTGATGAAGATCTTGCAGATGACGCTCTTGAGCAACTCATCAAGAGCAAAGAAGAAGCAGAAATCTTCAATGATCTGACTCTCTTTGATGTAACAATCATCCACAACTTCATTGATGAATGGTTTGACACGCCAAACATCAGCTTCGACGATCTGCAACTACCCATTGTCCTCAGTGTCGCCTTCCATGGTGCCATTGCTTCAGAGTTAGCCATCGCCCAGCGCATTGTTGAACTGAAGCAGAAGATTGACTTTGAGAAATCTCAGTTCAAGAAGCATATGGCCAAGCTCAGCGTGCAAGACGTGAAGAACTTCAAGATTATGCTGCACGAGCTCAAGGAAGCCTTTCTAAAGAAACGTGCAGAAGCTCAGGGTTCTCGTGAGCGCATGAAGGTCTTGGCTGATAGGTGTGTGCAAGCCTACAATGAGGCTGAGAAGCGCAAGGCCCTTGGGCGTCCTGGCATCGACCCCAGGATGGCTGCCAAGAAGACGAAGAAGCCCGCTATGGCTGAACCCAAAGCACCAAGGCAGGAAGCAGATCCCCTTGTCTTCCCAACTAGCATGACTGGCCCGAAGCCAAAGGCCAGGTCAACCGCTTCAGAACTGAAGAAGACCAGGACTGCTGAGGCTGAAGCAAGGAAGAGAAAACATCCTGAAGCCTCTGCTACTGCCCCTGCCAAGAAGAAAAGAAAGACCAAGAAGGAACGGGCTGCTCCCACAGAGCCCTTGATTGTTGAACCCATTTCCATTGTTCACCCCGACGCCGATCCACAAGAACGTCAACTGACTGTCCATGAGCCTGCTTTCACAGAGGCTCATGAAGCTGAAGACTTTCCAGCAGCTGATCCCATCGCTGCTGAAGACATTGGTCACCATGACCATGTTGAAGATGATGCAGCCCTTCCTCAGCTAGAGCACCAACAGGTATCATCGCCTGTGCTCACGCACAGCGAACCCATCAGCATTGGTCGTCCACTGACGCCAATTACACAGGATGCTTCATGGGTGGATCGCCCACAAGAGGAAGAAGACTTTGAGGCCCAGCCAATAGCAACTCCACAGGCGTCACCCGTGTTGCGTAGGCTTCACAAAGGTCCAAGACCTCAAGTCTCTGCTAAAGACAATCCGGCTGCATCAGCCGCTGTAGAAGAAGTCCCACAAGTTGCCACTCCCCTGTCCCACCAAGAAGCGGTTCTCGAGGAGAACATGATCGTGACCGACCCTCCTGCTCGTCAAGTGGAGGTTGAACATCTTGAGGCTGCCACCACCAACACCACTGAAGCCACTGACGCTGTCATGGCTGAAGCTAATGTGGAGCCCTCACCAACAAAAGCACCAAAAGTCAGCGAAGCCACTGATCCCGCCGCTTCTGTTCCTGCATCTGCTGCCGGTCCCCAGTTCGACTATCATGTTGAGCACAGGCCTCAGGTGCAGAAGCCAATCCCAAGATAGCCAAGGTTCCCAGGTCCTGCATCAGCACCTGGCTCCTTCAATATCAATGGCTTCAGAGCAGACAACATATTCTTCAATAGCTCCAGGAACCCCTACTCAAGGGAAAGAATATCATCTGATCGATTCTGGAGTTATCCGCAGCAAAGCTATTACTCATGCGTTCTTTACAACCAAGGTCACATCTTCCCACACAAGCGCCTTGACATTGAAGCAATAGCTGGTCTGCCCTGTCTGGAAGAAGCTCCGGATTGCTTCAAAGAGGTTGGACTGCTGCCGTTGGTCACTGACCAAGAGCATTGGAATGAAGAGTGCTGCTCCAATTCTATGCCACACTTCACATCCGCGGGTATAGCAGAGATCCGAAGACTTGGGTCCTGGAGTGGATGACAGGAAACGTTCATCACGAAGCCAAAGCATTTGACATGATTGAGCTCACTGGTTTGCCCACTCCTGGCGATCTCTACGAGCATGGCTGTCAGCTTCATAGTGAAGCTATTGAGAGCATCTTTCAGAAGACTGAACCTAATATGAGTCAGATGCTCAGTATGATGAAGCCATTTCCCCAAGATGCTTCTTATGCCACGGAGTTCTTCGTTGAAGACCTTGAGTATCTGCCAAGAACCATTTATCACATCATAAGGCGAACTCTCTGGCCAATCAAAGGACATTCTCCCCATGCCAAGCTGGAAGGTGCAATGAAGACTTTGGTCTTCTACATTCTTCATGGAAAATGCTTCAATACACAGGATTTCTTCATTCGCCAACTTGCTGCATCTGGCTCTGATCTGTTTGGTTTGAGGTTCTACGCCCCTTGGGTGATGCGGCTGATCAAACTTCATGCCGCTATATCATATCAGCCCTCTGCCCGCAATCATCGGATCTTTTTTCCTGATGTGGATATGTCTATTGAAGCCATCTATCCTGAGCCTACCAAGGAACCTCTAAGTCTTCAGAATGCAGAGCATCAAAGTTTTTCTCAGAACATTGAAGGCGTTGAAGCCGTAACTCGTGTGTATCCTTTGGCTGGCACTACACGTGCACCGCATCCTGCTCTCACTGAAGCCACTGACAGTACAACTGCTCCACGACCCAAGAAGCGCACTCGTGTTCTCAACGACCGAGAGCTTCTTGTGGCTCTTCATCAGAAACAGGATAGGCATCATGACTGGCTGAAGCATCAAATGCAAAGCCTCTTGGTGGATGTTAATCGCATTCGCAATCTTGCCACCAAGAATGCTTTTGTTGCCCATGAAACCTCTCGCCGCACATGGAAAGGGCTGACACTGATGTGTTCCGAAGATGATCTTCAAGAGGATGGCTTCTTTGAGCGATTCAAGTTTGACTCCACACCTCCTCGAAGGGCAGTGCTGCGACGAACTCCATCCCTTGAAGACTTTGAGTTCTCTTCCTCTGCTGCAACTGTGAATGCCAGAGTGATCGAGGATGAAGATGATGCTACTTCACTGCCACCTCCTTCAGCATGCTTCAACTCTGCTCCAAGCCCTTCTGCACCGCCAAACACCACCAACGACCCTGCTGCTTCACCTACTCTTCATGGGAACGAGTAGATGCTCTATGTCTTCAAACCTTTTTGGTCCTTACTGACAAAAGGGGGAGAAGCATATGAGTTTGATAGTCTTCAAGTGGGTCCATATGGGCGGGCGCTTTATATTTTGCTTCGTGCTTACAACTCTCGTTTTGCTACATTTGGTTCTTTGAGTTGTAACACTTAAACTCGATGGCCGTCTGCTACTTATTTGCCACCTTGTGTTGCGATGATAAATTCCGCATGTGTGACGATAAATTCCGCACTTAGATCATTCTGCAGACGTCCATTTTCCATTATGCATGTCATTATCTTCACATACTTTCTCATGCATAGTGGATTGTCAGCATAAGTTGAAGTGGATCTCCACAAGTACAACCTTCCATGTGCATTTGCATTCCAAAAGCAAATTACTTATATGCACATCTTCAGGGTGAGCCCTTGCAACTTATGAAGACAATTCCTTATCCTTTACAATTTCACAGAATATATTCCCCGTTGAAAACTTCAACTAGTTTGTCATCAATCACCAAAAAGGTGGAGATTGTAAGTGCATCTCGTGCCACCCCCTAGTTGGTTTTGGAGTATTAACGACAAACCTAGTTGAGGGACTAATGTGTTTGTGAGAATTGCAGGATAACACAGGTAGAAGTCCCTCATTGATTCGGATTTCCTACCAGAGATGACCCCTAAAAATGTATGAAGACATTGAAGTCAAAGGTGGTATATGAATATATTCACATTGAAGACTATGACAAGAGAAGACATCGCATGAAGCCTATGGAGCTCGAAGACTTAGATCTTTCATAGTTCTTTTTCTTCCCCTTTGTTGAGTCATAGGAACCACCGTACTGTTAAGTGGGGTCCAAGATAACCAGTCAGAATGACTGAAGTGATGCTTAAACAAAACCTATGTCTTCGAGTGAAGACTTTGAGAGCGAATCTTGTCCAGAGTCGGACAAGTCAGCTTTTCTTGTAGCCCATGTAAAGTTGTCGTGTGAGGTTGAAATCTGACTGTTGGAACACGTGTCAGTTCCTTAGTGACCAAGGGTCATTTCGGACAAATCAGGTCGGGTTGCCAAGTGGCTATAAATAGCCCACCCCTACAACCATAAACGGTTGGCTGCTCAGATTCAGAGTACGGCTTTTGTCGTTTGAGAGCAACCCACCTAGAAGCCTTTGAGAGAGAATTCCTTGCGAGGATAAAGCCCTAACCACCCAGAGCCGAAGATAATTAGGCATCACTTAAGTCTTCTTGTCTGTGTGATCTGAAGACTTATTACACTTGAGGACTATGCATCCTCCAGCCGGTTAGGCGTCGCGTTCTGAGCATCCAAGAGACATTGTGGATTGCCGGTGAACGAAGTCTGTGAAGGTTTGGGAGTCTACCTTGAAGACTTACCAGAGTGATTGGGCGAGGTCTATGTGACCTTAGCTCAAGGGGAATACGGTGAGGACTGGGTGTCCTGAGCTGCGTGTTCAGGTCTGGGTGTCCGGGACTGTGTGTCCTAAGGTTTAAATACCTAGCCGCCCTAACCAGACGTACAGTTGTCACAGCAACTGGAACTGGTCCAACAAATCATTGTCTTCAACGAGTCACTGGTTTCATCTTCCCTTCCCTTTACTTACTGTTACTCCTTGTGAAGTCATTGTATGATTGCACTATCTTTTATCTTCACTGAGTGACTGTGTTTTCTGTTTGGCTTCATAATATCTTCCTACCTGATCCTTACTACATTGCTACTATTAGTCATTATGCTTTCACTCCATTGAATACTTGACTATGGCTTGCCTAGTGTAGTCTACCTTCCGCTGCAGGGTAATAGGTTTATTTCTATCGTTTGTCTTCATAACTTCCACGTTTTGAAGACTTTCATAAAAATCGCCTATTCACCCCCCTCTAGTCAATATAACGCACTTTCATACTCAGACATCATAGGATGGAAACACATCATTGGATAATAATATGAAGCATAAAGAACCATGTTCAAGTAGAGGGTACATCGGGTTGTGGGAGAGTGGACTACAATAGATAGATGGGGGAAGGCGATGAAGATGTTGGTGAAGATGACAGAGGTGTTGGTGTAGATTGCGGTGACGATGATGGCCCCGGTGGCGTTCCAGCGCCACCGGGAGAGAGGGGGAGAGAGCCACCCTTCTTCTTATTCTTCCTTGACCTTCTTCCTAGATGGGAGAAGGGTTTCCCCTATGGTGAGCCCCTCCGAAATTGGATCCGTCTCTCTGTCTCTCTCTGTTTCTGCATTTCAGATTCTGGCCTTTCACCGTTACTTATATTCACGGAGATCCGTAACTCCGATTGGGCTGAAATTTTAACACAATTTCTATCCGGATATTAGCTTTCTTGCAGCAAAAGAAGGGGACCAACCGCCTTACATGCTGGCCACAAGGTCCCAGGGCGCGCCACCTGCCTCGTGGCACCCTCGGACACCGTCTCGTGTTGATTTTTCTTCCAAAAAATCACATCTATTCCAAAAAAAAATCTTCGTCAGTTTTTATCCTGTTTGGACTCCGTTTGATATGGATTTCTGCAAAACAAAAAACATGCAACAAATAGGAACTGGCACTGGACACTGGATCAATATGTTAGTCCCAAAAAAAGTATAAAAAGTTGCCAAAAGTATATGAAAGTTGTATAATATTGGCATGGAACAATCAAAAATTATAGATATGACGGAGACGTATCAAGGACGGATCCTTAGCACCCTACTGGGAGGGTGCTTGCTGCCAGGCAAACCACCTTGGTGCTCCCAGCACGGTCGCTTGAACTGTTGAGCGGACTCGAAACAGGACAAGAGCGCGGCTAGTAGAGGGTAGGCCACCTTTCCGTTCTCAGCACGGCCGCATGAACTATGAGCGGACTCGATACAGAGACAAGGGTGTTGCCAAAAGAGGAAGGGTCCCATAGTGTGCAGGTTTCCCATACAAGGAAAGAGATCTTTTGAGGAGGACAGACTCATATAGATGAAATTAGCCAAAATTTTACATGACTTAGCTTTTCGGGGCCACGCGGATGGCTCTCGAAGCTGCAGACGGCACCAGAGGGCGGCCAATCAATGTCGCCTTCTTCCTTCGAGCCATCCCCATGAAAGAGTCATCGTGTCGGCTCCAAAACCAGATTTCCATGGCTTGCGCCCACTACCTGGCGTGCCAAAGATGTCGTGGGAAATGACACCTACAGGATCACAAGGAATCCCTTTTTGCTACGGTTGGCGGGCGCAGGGCTGTGGAAAGAGCGGGATTGAGAGATCAACATGGGGGGGGGGGGTTATCCAGGTTCGGGACGCAAGTGATGTGTAATACCCTACTCCTGCTGGTTTCTGTTTATCTGGTGTTATTGGACTAGCTACATGGCATGCAGGGTCCAAAAAATCCGAATCCCCTCTCAGTATGCTGCGGGCCTCCTTTTATAGTCAAAGGGGTTGCCACAGTGGCACACAGGAGGTGGAAAGCTATACCGTAATCGAGTCTATCTCCTGGCACCGTAGGAAAAACGCATTTAATGCGCGGCAAGGAAGCTCGTCCCAGCTGTCGCCGCCTCGCCTGGCTTTGAAGCGCGTCCAAACTAACGAGGCGTGTAGTGCCACATTGGCTGGCTGCAGAGTTGGTGCGGTGGCTGAATCTTCATGAAGATCTGCATGCCACCATGCAGGTGCTTGCCGAGTCAGCCTAGAGGCCGCACGTCTCCACGCAGGCGCCTGCCTAGCTGGAGCTGGCAGCTGCATGGGAACGACCATGGAGTCTTGGCAGACGTGGGCCTGGCTGCGGCCCCATGGATGTTTTCGGCAAGAGTCTTGCCGAGGCCCCGACAAGGGCTTTGCCGTGGCATCGTGGTCGTCCCCGGCAAGGGTCTTGCTGGGGGTCTCGTGGGTATCCTTGGCAAGGATCTTGCCGAGGATCGTCGTCTTCTGGTCATCATCTAGTCTTGTGTGCTTCTGGTCTCCACAAAGATTTGCATGCCACCATGGAGGTGCCTCCCGAGCCTCGGTTCCAAAGTGGTTGATGGTGTTGGAACCCGTGGGCTCAAGGGGGGGGGGGCTCTGCTGGTGTCGGGCAAGTTTCCCCGGCAAGGTTCTTGCCGGGGTTGTGGAGGCCGCCCCGACAAGGGCCTTGCCGGGGGAGTCCACCTCGCCCCTCTGCTCTTCGTGTTTCTGGCTTGGCGTTGTTCTGGTTGTCTTGCAGCTTTGCTTCCTTCCTCTTCCCCGCTAGGTGTGGTCGCATGCGCGGCTCCAACTGCCCGTGCACAAGTAAAGGGGTACAAAATAGGACCCCTCCTTTTGTGCACCGACACTTGTGCATTCAAAAATCTTTAAACCAATTTTGCCACATGTGTCCACTATATCTACCTATATGCGGTATTCTTTCGCCATTCTAAGCTAATTTGTATGTGCCATCTCTAATATTCAAAATAAATTTCTCTTTTGTGTGCACGTAACGCTCACGAGGCGGTGAGGGGTGGCTAATATTTTCCATGTTAGATGTGTTATTCTCATGATGAGTGTTTATTCACTTGTCATTGCACGAGAGTAAGGCAAAGGTATTAGGGATGCCCAGTCCTCAAATGAAAAATGAATTTACTTTATGTTGTCAAATAATAAATTCCTTGGAAAGTGTTGGTATGAAAGGCACCTGTGGATACGGTTAGCCATGGAAAGTGAAAGTATGGTGGAAATAGGAATAAACTTTAATTTATGTTTGGGAACTGCCTATGATATATCTAGCATGGAAAGTGTTGGGAACTCTAAGTCATTTTCGTTGGTAGGAAAAGTATGCCTCTAAAAATGTTTTTATCTTTAAATTTTCGCTTTGAGCTCTGGCACCTCTACAAATCCCTACTTTATGCAATTTTTATTTTTAATTTGAGTCTCCATCTTCTCTTATAAAGCACCAACTAGGGGGCACTATGATCATACTTGAGCACTGGGTGTAGCTAATGTGCGAGTGTTTCATGATTGGATCAATGCTTGAGCATGATGGGCTAGGGATAACTTATTTTAGCGTTGATATTTTGAAAGACTCGGTTGCTTGTTGATATGCTTGAGTATTTAAGTTATCATGTAAAAACTAGACTATTCCTTTGAACAATATAAAAGTCCAAATGTCCATGCTATAAATAAAAGAATATGAGATGACAAGTTAGGCAGCATTCCACATCAAAAATTCTATTTTTATCATTTACCTACTCGAGGGCGAGCAGGAATTAAGCTTGGGGATGCTGATATGTCTCCATTGTATCTATAATTTTTTATCATCCCATGCTATTATATTATTATTCTTGGATGTTTTATAGTCATTTTATATCATTTTGGGGTACTAACCTATTGACATAGTGACAAGTGCTAGTTGCTGTTTTTTTGCATGTTTTTCACATTGCAGGAAATCAATACCAAACGGAGTCCAAACGCAGCTAAACTTTTTGTGGATTTTTTGGACCAAAAGACAACCAATGGGCTGAAGAAGCACTTGGGGGTGCTCCAAGGGGAGCACAACCCACCAGGGCGCGCCAGGAGGCCCAGGCGTGCCCCGGTGGGTTGTGCCCACCTCGGGTGCTCTCCGGACTACCTCTTTGCTCTACAAATACCCCAATATTCTAGAAACCCTAGGGGAGTCGACAAAAATCAATTCCAGCCGCCGCAGAGTCTAGAACCACTAGATCCAATCTAGACACCATCACGGAGGGGTTCACCACTTCGATTGGTTCCTCTCCGATGATGCATGAGTAGTTCTTTGTAGACCTTCAGGTCCGTAGTTAGTAGCTAGATGGCTTCCCCTCTCTCCTTTGATTCTCAATACAACGGTCTCTTGGAGATCCATATGATGTAACTCTTTTTGCGGTGTGTTTGTTGGGATCGGATGAACTTTGAGTTTATGATCAGATCTATCTTTTTATCCATGAAAGTTATTTGGATCTTCTTTGATCTCTTATATGCATGATTGCTTATAGTCTCGTATTTCTTCTTTCATATTTGGTTTTTGTTTGGCCAACTTGATCTATTTATCTTACAATGAGAAGAGGTGCTTTGTAGTGGGTTCGATCTTATGGTGCTTGATCCCATTAACAGAAGTGGAACCGACACGTATGTATCGTTTCTACTAAGGATAAAACGATGGGGTCTATTTCTACATAAATAGATCTTGCCTACATCATGTCACCATTCTTATTGCATTGTTCCATTTCTCCCTGAACTTAATACACTAGATGCATGCTGGATAGCGGTTGATGTGTGGAGTAATAGTAGTATGCAGGCAGGAGTCGGTCTACTAATCTTGGACGTGATGCCTATATAATGATCATTGCATGGATATCGTCATGATTACTTGAAGTTCTATCAATTGCCCAACAGTAATTTGTTTACCCACCGTTTGCTATTTTTCTCGAGAGAAGCCACTACTGAAACCTACGGCCCCGAGGTCTCTTTCTCATATTATTTGCCTTTGAGATCTATTTTATTTGCCTTTTATTTTTAAATCTATTAAACCAAAAATACAAAAATACCTTGCTGCAATTTATTCTTATTTATTTTATTTGGCGTTTGATATATCAATCTACTACAATTTATTCACGTTCGTTTGCCAATTTCTGGCGTTGTTACCCGAAAGGGAGAAGTGATGGTGTAGATGGCAAGGGCAGTGAGGACCACCTTAACCAATATAGTCCAACTAGGGGTGGCCATGAGCTAACCAATCCAAGGGGCAAGCTTTTGAGCAGCTTTATCCTCAAGTGAAAGGAAGTGCACAACTTTAATCCTCGATACCGACAGCAGAAGCCCCATATATATACATCATGGGGAAGTGCGTAATCTTGGATGGGAAGTGATGTAGGATGTCGTGAAGATCAAGGCTTGCAAACTGAATTGGAGCCATCATGCTTTTGCTGCAAAGACCAGGCCAATGACCTCCCCAAAAGTGTCATGGATGGAGGCAAAAAATGGAGACATCTTCGTTGATGGGCTTCACAAAAACAACAACATCGTCGGCATACAGGGAGGCACGAGGAGTTGTAGTGTTTCTCCAGATCGGTTGGAGTTTGTCTTGGGCCGTGGCCTTATTGAGGACGTGGTGTGGTGGGTCAATGGAGAGCACAAAAAGTAAAGGAGACAACGGGTCTCCCTGTCACCGTCCCCTCCCATACCGAATAGGGTCTCCAATAGTGTCATTAAGCAACACTCTCGAGGAGGCCGAAGTGAGGAGCACCGAGACAACCTCAAAACCACGTGGGGAAGCTGAGGTGTTCCTGGAGATCCATCAAGTAGTCCCACCGAGCTGAGTCAAAGGCCTTCTTGATGTCAAGCTTTAATAGCAACATGGGAGTTTTGCTCTGTTGTATCCTTCTGGCGAGGTTGCGGACGTCGATGAAGTTGTCATGAACACATCGATTCTTGATAAAGGGACTTTGGGGGAGGCAAGACAAGGTCATTCATGTGGATGAAAAGGCGCATCACCATCATCTTAGTAAAGAGCTTGGCCACGAAATGAATTAGGATTATAGGCCTAAAGTCTGAAATATCCTCTACACAATCTTTCTTTGGGATAAGTGCGATGTTGGCTGAGTTTAGCCAATGCTAGTTGGAGGCATGGAGGTTGGAGAACTGGTTAATAGAAACCATGACATCCACTTGCTAATATCCTAGCACGCCTTGAAGAACGCACACGTGAACCCATCCGGGCCTCACAACTTATCACTTGGAGAATCGAACACAACCCTCCTAGCCTCTTCCATGGTGAACGGAGCTCCAATGTCACCGAGGTCGCATTCTAGGGTGGGAACACAATGCCAATTTATGTCCTTATGTCTCCAGGGGTCCTTCTTGATTTTTTTAGAAAAGGAGGATGTACCCCCGGCCTCTGCATCTGGATGATGCATGCAGCCATATTACTAATTATTCCCAAAGACCTTACAAGGTAATATATCAATAAGCCTGAAGCCACCATCTTGGCAACGCCTGTTTCTACTCCTATTCCATGATTAAGGTGTGCCGAATGTCCGAGCCTAATACCGAACAAACATCGCACCAAAGCCTAACATCTAAAGCCGGATGTCCCATTCAAGCCATTACCTAGACTAGGTCACACACCGGTCTGGCACACTCCTAGTGAGCACCGCACGCTGCAAGGGCCGCCACCTCCATCTTCCATCGATCCATCCTCAAAGCAGAACTGGTGCATCGACCTTACTAGGCCTCTCTTCCATTGACGCCACCATGACGCAGACAGTGTTGCCCTCCTGCGCGAGTCCATCAACCCGCATCGAATGCCAAGCCTACACTGCGACACGCCGCCGAGACCCGCCGTCATCAATGCGGAAGATGAAACCCCCGCTCCGCCTTTGGGCCCTTCCAATCAACACCTGCTCCAAAAGAATGCCCTCAAGAGGGAGAATGGCACCATAGTTACCATCATCATCCGACCTGGGAGACCCAGATCCAGGGTTTCCCCCGAAGCAGATTCCTCTTGGAGGAAGAGGGGCACCCCAACTGCAGCTTCCCAATAACACGAGCCGTGCCCACGACCACTTAGCTCTCTCAACATCGCCTTCAAGAAGGACACGACACCATGGGCGCCGTCACCGTCCTAGGTTTTTCACCCAAGAAACCGTGGAGTGGGAAAAGGTGGGGTGGACCCGAACGACGTCTCCAGGAAGAGAAACGGCACCCTGAGGCGTCGTCGCCGTTGAGGCCGGCAGGAGCTGACCAGGTAATTACCCCAATCTAAATCCCTACCTCCCGCTCTGTCCCATCTGGTGACCGGAAAGCAACGCGGCCATGACCGGTATGACAAAGTGCACGATGCAAGTGTTGGAGGAAGAAGCATCTCGACGCCATTGGCTGCGGAGGCAACAAGCCGCGGCACCAACCTGTCCGTGGATCGCTGGCCATCTGACTAGATCCCCAGCAGCCCGCCCGCCCCGCCGCGCCACCAGACAAGGAGTCCCACCTCGGGGCCGCCGCTCCAGATCCAAGGCCCTCCGCCCTATATTGGGAGGAGCAGCGCCAGCACTGCCACCACAGTCGTCGATAGGATGCCGGCCAGCCACCAAACCGCCGAAGTCCAGATCTGGGTCGTCATGAACCAGATCTGCACCGCCGCAGCCCAGATCGGGATCACACCCTCAAGCCAGGGAGCCTCGCATCACCCTTTGACCCGCGAGAGGGAGGAGTGCCTCCACCACCGCCAGCGCACGCAGAGGCTAAGTCCGGTGCCTACCACCGGCGACGACGAAGGGGAGGGAGAGGGAGGGGCGGTGACCCGGTGGCTAGGGGTGGAGCCCCTTGGTCGCCTGCATGGGGGCGACGAAGGGGAGGGGAGGGGAAGGGCTACAAAGGGAGAGGGAGAGGATTACTGATAATCTTAAAATTGGGGGAGAATTTCACTTCCCTGACCTCTGCACCAATTAGGGATGCATACGGCCTTTTAAGTATGAGTATTAGGATTTTTAATCTCAGTTACGCACCGAGCCTAGTCTTCAATAAATGCGTGAGTACAAGGAAAGCCTAGTCCTCAAGAATAAATAGGAACCTAGATCTGCCTCTGTGAGGATTTGGACCCAGGTGATTGGTTTGTACATCCACTCCCCCAACCTAGGAGGGTCCTTCTTGACGACAGGGGAAAAGTGTTGATGAATAGTAACCTTCTTGTGGTTGTGTTTGGTCCCCCATCCCGCATTATGCTTGAGGTGCTGGATAAAAAATTTCCTACACCGACGATTGATTCTTAGATGGAAGAATGCAGAGTTTGTGTGCCCCTCTTTAATGCTTGTTATTATAGAGATATCTCCCTTCTGAGCCTTTTGAAGTGACGCCAAGCCAACCACCCATCTTTTGAGCCTCTTCCAGACGTCAAGCTCTTCCGATCTCAAAGGCCGTGACTCTTGCGCAACATAGAGACGAAGGATGATCTCCAAAGCCATATGTAATTGAACTTTCACATTGGAGAAGAGAGATTTGCTCCAAGTCTTTAGTCTAGAACTCAGTTTCTTGAGCTTGTGGTGGAGAACATGGTATGGCACGACGTGGTTGTGGTCCTCATTCCACACATCTTGGATGATTATTAAGAAGCACGGCATCTTAATATAGAAATTCTAAAACCAAAATCATTTTGTGTGATTCGGGCCATTCACATTCTCAAGAAGAAGTGGGAAGGTGTCAGATAGGGAGGGGGACAAGGCATGCAGGATGTGGGTGCCAAACTCCAAGTCCCATTCCTCATTACACAAAAAGCTATCATGCTTGCTCAAGGTGGCCTCACTCTGCCCATTAATCCAAGTGAATCTCCTGTTTTGGAGGTAAATATGTTTTTAACTCGCATGAGTTCGAAGCGTTACCGAACCGGACAATGCGGCCTCGATCAACATTCACACGATTCTTACCCCTAGCTCGATAAATCTGGTTAAAGAGGTATAATTTCTTCATTCACAAGGGTATAATTTGTTCATGCCGGTTTTACTTTTTCATGTGATACACGTACTTTTTTTGTGTGTAGGTGATAGACATATCTGATGTTACCATATATTCACCTGCCCTATGTTTAGAAGTGCGTGCTCGCGTGGTTAGCTATTAGTATGGGATTCGTTTTATGTATTAGGGTTGTCATCACAATTTATTTATGGATTAAATTAATCAAAAAGTTACTAACTTATCAAATAGGTTTGAAATCTTTTTTTAAGCTTCTTGTGCAGCCTTCAGTTAAACTTTTTTTTAGAATGCCTTTGGTTCAACTTGAGCAGATGGAGTGGCAACATGAGAAGCTTATTTAGATGGCAAAAACCACTTTAGAATGACCATAGTGGGAGTAGTTGTCGGCGTTTTGGGACCGGGGGTGCCCAGACTTGCCTGCCCGCGGCCCGTGGCGCGGCTCCATCGGCGGCCTGGTACGGCCCAACTTCAACAGCAGCAACTCAACACCCTCGCGAGGGGCCAAGCCTCATGAGGCGGACGACACCAAGACCACCCTAGGGGCAGCCTTGCTAGGCTGGCTCCTGAGGAGTAGAGGTATCAATGCAGGGTGCACCTCGCGAGGTTCGCGTGACGTGAGCCATGACGACCAAGGCCAGGCGGGCGCCAGCGAGCACAGTGTACCAGTTTCCTCTTTGGTGCTACGGAGGCAAGCGCAGGCGTGGGGTCCCGAGGCATCAGGCAAAGGTTTCCATATCGATGCAACAAGACCAAGACCACCAGGACTGTAGGGCGGAGGTCATCACAGAGCCCACTACAGCGTCACCACCAGAGCCTTTGCAGGCGAAGACTACTTTTGTCACCATAGCTTGTACTAGTTGTCTCCCTTCAAACTTGGCCGTTGTGGGATCCCTTCCCGCCTAAAATTTGGGAAGAGGACCAAGGCCACTATAAATGGGACTTAGCCACCACTGTAAGATGGGCGGATCATTCTGACCATCCCCACACCCACCAGCTCTTCGAGCTCAAGAACACCTCACCTCCTGAGGATGTGCATCCGCTGTACTAGTTCATCCTCAGCCCTTCGAGGCAATCCACCAAAAAGTTGGAGTAGGGTATTACACCGCAAGTTGGCCCGAACTAGGATAAATCTCGGTGTCTCTCGTTCTTTGGGTTCGTCCAGCTAGGTCGTGGGATCGTTGAGCAGGTGGGATAGGGAGAGAGAGTTCTTCGTGCACACCCCAGAGTTCGAACCTCTCAAGGGTCTGCGGAACCCGCAATCCGACATTTGGCGCGCCAGGTAGGGGTGCACCAAAGCCTCTCTTCTGTTGATCGGCTCACCATCCCTGCGGCTCTGATGGCTAACGGCTCAAGGGTTCACGCTGAGCATTGGGATTCCTGGCCCGCCCGGGTGGTGCCGTCCGCTCAAGAAGACTTCAACTCCGCGCTCCAGGTAGCACGGACACCGCCCAACACCGCAAGACGCGGGCGGCGCGGGTCGGTGCCGTCTGCCCTCACACCACGACGCACACGCGCCACCACGCGATCTTCGGGCTATGCTGCGGCAACGGCACCACACACCCGGCAGGAGCAGGTGAACATGTGAGCCGCACTCATTGTGCCACAAGAGCTGTTGCGGTGCAGATTGGCGGAGAGCGGCCGCGACGCGCTGCTAGAGCGCGTCACTGAACTGCTCGACGCTGCTTATAGGGGTACGGCACCGTTCTGCTCCTTGCCCATGTCTCAAGTTGTGGCAGAGGCGCGCACGGGGCCTAGACGGGCTTGCGCGCCTCCTGGAGCATTGGGGGGGGGACCCAACGACATCAGCATGTTCCCCGGCGCAGCGCGTCCTACCACGACGGCGCCACCTCTAGGAGTAACAAGCACTGTCGGTCCCCTGCGAGGTCGTTGTCGGTGTCAAAATAGGCGGATCTCGGGTAGGGGGTCCCGAACTGTGTGTCTAAGGTTGATGGTAACATGAGACAGGGGACACGAAGTTTGACCCAGGTTCGGGCCCTCTTGATGGAGGTAATACCCTACATCCTGCTTGATTGCTATTGATGAATATGAGTATTACAAGAGTTGATCTACCACGAGATCGGAATGGCTAAACCCTAGAAGTCTAGCCTGTATGACTAAGGTATTGAGTATATTATCCGGACTAAGTCCTCCAGTTTATATTGAGACCGGGAGGATCTAGGGTTACACAAGGTCGGTTACAAAGAAGGGAATTTGCATATTCCGTCGCCAAGCTTGCCTTCCAGGCCAAGGAGAGTCCCATACGGACACGGGTGTATTCTTCGGTGTTCGTATCTTCACAGCCCATCAGTCCGGCCCATAGATAATAGGCCGGACGCCCGAGGACCCCTTAGTCCAGGACTCCCTCAGTAGCCCTTGAACCTAGCTTCAATGACAAGGTATCCAGCGTGTAGTGCTCTCTTCGGCATTGCAAGGCGGGTTCCTCCTTCCGAACTCCCAAATAGTCTCCAGACGAATTGATCGTGTCCAGACCTATAACACACACCGCACACAACCGCAGAGAGAATACAATAACACATAAGTCCAATCTGCTAACAACTTTAGGAATGCGACGTCACGCGTGTCCGGTCATAAATAGGAACCATTTTTCGCCCCATGTTTCGAGCCGTGGTTGTCATTGGCACGTCTTGTCAAAGCAGATATCGTGTCCCCTTATTATGGGATTCTCATAATATGAGCGTGGGTAAACCAACCGTGCCATTTACACAGGCCTTGGGAGCAGGCAAATTTTAAGGCGAATGGGGGGCGTTCGATATTCACTGCCTTTATAAGGAGATAAGATTCCCCTTTCTTCTCCCACGCTTTCTTCCTGCCTCTCCGTACTTGATCTCCAACCCCCAAGTCCTCATTCGCTGCCATTCAAACAAACACCCAATCATGTTTGGATCCGGAGCCGACGGCAAATGGATGGCCTCCTCCGTTAAGAGGAAAAATATAGAGGAGCTCCGAGAGGCCAGATACCTGGCCAAGGAGATCGTTTACCGACTTCCGACCGAGGGACAGATTGTCCCCACCCCCTACCCTCATGAGAGAGTGGTGTTCCTCACGCATTTTGTCCATAGGCTGGGATTCCCTCTCCACCCGTTTGTTCGCAGACTAATGTTTTATTATGGTCTAGATTTCCAAGATTTAGCCCCCAACTTTATTCTCAACATCTCGGCATTTATAGTCGTGTGCGAGGCCTTTCTCCCCATCCCACCTCATTTCGGCCTATGGTTGAAGACTTTCAATGTGAAGCCGAAGGTGGTGAGCGGTTAATAGGCAGAGTGCGATGGAGCTATGTCGGGTAGGATGCCCAACATCACCTAGCTCGATGGTTCTTTCATGGAAACGGTGAAGGGGTGGAAATCAGGGTGGTTCTACATCACCGAGACACGCGACGCCAACTGGAAGGCGGCCCCCGAATTCCGATCCGAAGCTCCGATGCGGCTCACCTCCTGGCAAGAGAAGGGCCTATCCCGGGGTGCTCCGAACAAGCTGAAAAGGCTCCAGACGTGTGTCCAGAATATGATATCCAACAAGATCAAGCTTGTCAATGTGATCCAGGTCATGCTCATCCGCCGGATCCTCTCGTGCCAATGTCGGACCTGCTATTTGTGAGAATTCGATCCGGCCAAGCATCAGACGCTGCTAGAGCTCTTCGGCACAACGCACGAGGATATCTGGAAAGTGCTCTTCAAGGCCAGCGAGACACCACCACCTACAACCGAGGATCTTGGGCTTAGCTCAAAGCACCAAGCCAATTCAGTAAGCTCTTTCACGCTCTCAAGGCATAATCTTTACTAGCGTATTGTGAGAAAGAAGTCTAAGCTCTCCTGTCAATCTTTTCTTAGGCCTGGACCGACATAGGGAGGCGGATTAACTGTCCAGCCCCGCTACCTGAAGACAAAGAGACCCCACTCCTGACAAAGATGTTGTTCCCGGCGCCTTATGAAGTGCGAGAGAAAAAGACCAAGAAGGTGTTGGGGAACGTAGCAGAAATTCAAAATTTTCCTACGTGTCACCAAGATCTATCTATGGAGAGACCAGCAACGAGTATAAAGAGAGTGCATCTACATACCCTTGTAGATCGCTAAGCGGAAGCATTCAAGTGAACGGGGTTGATGGAGTCGTACTCGTCGTGATTCAAATCACCGATGATCCTAGTGCCGAACGGACGGCACCTCCGCGTTCAACACACGTACAGCCCGGTGACGTCTCCCACGCCTTGATCCAGCAAGGAGAGAGGGAGAGGTTGAGGAAGACTCCATCCAACAGCAGCACAACGGCGTGGTGGTGGTGGAGGAGCGTGGCAATCCAGCAGGGCTTCGCCAAGCACCATGGGAGAGGAGGAGTAGGGAGAGAGGTAGGGCTGTGCCAGAACTTCGTGTATAGCTCCCATGCGCCTCCCCGCTATATATAGGGGTGGAGGGGCTGGTTTCTTGCCCTCCAAGTCCATTGGGGCGTTGGCCAAGGTGGGAGGAAAGAAATCTCATTATTTCCTTCCCCACCGATTGTTATCCCCCCTTTTCAGGGATCTTGATCTTATCCCTTCGGGATATGATCTTATTCCTTCTAAGGGGGGATCTTGGTGCGCCTTGACCAGGGGTGTGGGGCCTTGCCCCCACTACCCACGTCCATGTGGGTCCCCCCATGCAGGTGGGCCCCACTCCGGAACCTTCTAGAACCTTCCCGGTACAATACCGAAAAATCCCGAACATTTTCCGGTGGCCAAAATAGGACTTCCCATATATAAATCTTTACCTCCGGACCATTCCGGAACTCCTCGTGACGTCCGGGATCTCATCCGGGACTCCGAACAACATTCGGTAACCACATACAAACTTCCTTTATAACCCTAGCGTCATCGAACCTTAAGTGTGTAGACCCTACGGGTTCGGGAGACATGTAGACATGACCGAGACGTTCTCCGGTCAATAACCAACAGCGGGATCTGGATACCCATGATGGCTCCCACATGTTCCACGATGATCTCATCGGATGAACCACGATGTCAAGGACTTAATCAATCCCGTATACAATTCCCTTTGTCTAGCGGTATTGTACTTGCCCGAGATTCGATCGTCGGTATCCTTATACCTTGTTCAATCTCGTTACCGGCAAGTCTCTTTACTTGTTCCGTAACACATCATCCCGTGATCAACTCCTTGGTCACATTGCGCATATGATGATGTCCTACCGAGTGGGCCCAGAGATACCTCTCCGCTTACACGGAGTGACAAATCCCAGTCTCGATTCGTGCCAACCCAACAGACACTTTCGGAGATACCTGTAATGCACCTTTATAGCCACCCAGTTACGTTGTGACGTTTGGTACACCCAAAGCACTCCTACGGTATCCGGGAGTTGCACAATCTCATGGTCTAAGGAAAAGATACTTGACATTATAAAAGCTCTAGCAAACGAACTACACGATCTTTGTGCTATGCTTAGGATTGGGTCTTGTCCATCACATCATTCTCCTAATGATGTGATCCCGTTATCAACGACATCCAATGTCCATAGCCAGGAAACCATGACTATCTGTTGATCACAACGAGCTAGTCAACTAGAGGCTCACTAGGGACATATTGTGGTCTATGTATTCACACGTGTATTACGATTTCCGGATAATACAGTTATAGCATGAATAAAAGACAATTATCATGAACAAGGAAATATAATAATAACTAATTTATTATTGCCTCTAGGGCATATTTCCAACAGTCTCCCACTTGCACTAGAGTCAATAATCTAGTTCACATCGATATGTGATTAACACTCAAGGTCACATCCCCATGTGACTAACACCCAAAGAGTTTACTAGAGTCAATAATCTAGTTCACATTTACCATGTGATTAACACTCGATGAGTTCTGGGTTTGATCATGTTATGCTTGTGAGAGAGGTTATAGTCAACGAGTCTGAACCTTTCAGATCCGTGTGTGCTTTACAAATCTCTATGTCATCTCCTAGATGCAGCTACCACGTTCTATTTGGAGCTATTCCAAATAACTGTTCTACTTGGAGCTATTCTAAATTGTTGCTCCATTATACGTATCCGGTATCTCTACTCAGAGCTATCCGGATAGGTGTTAAGCTTGCATCGACGTAACCCTTTACGACGAACTCTTTTACCACCTCCATAATCGAGAAAATTCCTTAGTCCACTAGTTACTAAGGATAACTTTGACCGCTGTCCTGTGAGCCATTCTTGGATCACTCTTGTACCCCTTGACTGACTCATGGCAAGGCACACTTCAGGTGCGGTACACAGCATAGCATACTGAAGAGCCTACGTCTTAAGCATAGGGGACGACCTTCGTCCTTTCTCTCTATTCTGACGTGGTCGAGCTTTAAGTCTTAACTTCGTACCTTACAACTCAGGCAAGAACTCCTTCTTTGACTGGTCCATCTTGAACACCTTCAAGATCATGTCAAGGTATGTGCTCATTTGAAAGTATTATTAAGCATTTTGATCTATCCTTATAGATCTTGATGCTCAATGTTCAAGTAGCTTAATCCAGGCTTTCCATTGAAAAACACTTTCAAAATAACCCTATATGCTTTCCAGAAATTCTACGTCATTTTTGATCAACAATATGTCAACAACATATACTCATCAGAAATTCTATAGTGCTCCCACTCACTTCTTTGGAAATACAAGTTTCTCATAAACTTTGTACAAACCCAAAATTTTTGATCATCATCAAAGCATACATTCCAACTCCGAGATGCTCACTCCAGTCCTTAGAAGGATTGCTGGAGCTTTGCATACTTATTAGCATCTTTTGGGATTGACAAAACCTTCCGGTTGTATCACATACAACCTTTCCTCATTAAAATCGTCGAGGAAACAATGTTTTGACATCCTATCTGCAAGATTTCATAAATAATGCAGTAATCGCTAATATAATTCCAACAGACTCTTAGCATCGCTACGAGTGAGAAAATATCATTGTAGTCAACTCCTTGAACTTGTCGGAAAACATCTTAACGACAAGTCGAGCTTTCTTAATGGTGACATTTACCATCATTGTCCGTCTTCCTTTTGAAATCCATCTGTACTCATTAGCCTTACGACCATCGAGCCGTTCTGCCAAAGTCTACACTTTGTTTTCATACATGGATCCTCTCTCGGATTTTATGGCCTCAAGCCATTTATCGGAATCCGGGCCCACCATCGCTTCTCCATAGCTCGTAGGTTCATTGTTGTCTAGCAACATGACCTTCAAGACAGGATTACGTACCACTCTGAAGTAGTACGCATCCTTGTCATCCTACGAGGTTTGGGAGTGACTTAATCCGAAGTTTCATGATCAATATCATAAGCTTCCACTTCAATTGGTGTAGGTGCCACAGGAACAACTCCCTGTGCCCTGTCACACACTAGTTGAAGAGACGGTTCAATAACCTCATCAAGTCTCCACCATCCTCCCACTCAATTCTTTCGAGAGAAACTTTTCCTCGAGAAAGGACCCGATTCTAGAAACAATCCATATTGCTTTCGGATCTGAATTAGGAGGTATACCCAACTGTTTTGGGTTTCCTATGAAGATGCATTTTATCCGCTTTGGGTTCGAGCTTATCAACCTGAAACTTTTTCATACAAGCGTCGCAGCCCCAAACTTTTAAGAAACGACAACTTAGGTTTCTCTAAACCATAATTCATACGGTGTCATCTCATCGGAATTACGTGGTGCCCTATTTAAAGTGAATGTGGTTGTCTCTAATGCCTAACCCATGAACGATAGTGGTAATTCGATAAGAGACATCATGGTACGCACCATATCCAATAGGGTGCAACTATGATGTTCGGACACACCATCACATTATGGTGTTCCAGGCGGTATTAATTGCGAAACAATTTCCACAATGTCTTAATTGTGTGCCAAATCTCGTAACTCAGATATTCATCTCTATTATCATATCATAGACATTTTATCCTCTTGTCACAATGATCTACTACTTCACTCTGAAATTACTTGAACCATTCAATAATTCAGACTTGTGTTTCATCAAGTAAATATACTCAACATTTACTCGAATCATCTGTGAAGTAAGAACATAATGATATTCACTGCATGCCTCAGCACTCATTCGACTGCACACATCAAAATGTGTTACTTCCAACAAGTTGCTATCTTGTTCCATCTTACTAAAAATGAGGCTTTTCAGTCATCTTGCCCATGTGGTATGATTTGCATATCTCAAGTGATTCAAAATCAAGTGAGTCCGAACGATCCATTTGCATGGAGTTTCTTCATGCATATACACCAATAGACATGGTTCGCATGTCTCAAACTTTTCAAAAACGAGTGAGTCCAAAGATCCATCAACATGGAGCTTCTTCATGCGTTTTATACCATTATGACTTACATGGCAGTGCCACAAGTAAGTGGTACTATCATTACTATCTTATATCTTTTGGCATGAAAATGTGTATCACTACAACCGAGATTCAATAAACCATTCCTTTAGGTGCAAGACCATTGAAGGTATTATTCAAAAATAGATTAACCATTATTCTCCTTAAATGAATAACCGTATTGCGATAGACATAATCCAATCATGTCTATGCTCAACGCAAACACCAATCTCGGTGGTAGAGGGAGCGTGCGATGCTTGATCATATCAACCTTGGAAACACTTCCAACATATATCGTCAGCTCACCTTTAGCTAGTCTCCGTTTATTCCGTAGCTTTTATTTCGAGTTACTAACACTTAGCAACTGAACCGGTATCCAATACCCTGGTGCTACTAGGAGTACTAGTAAAGTACACATTAACATAATGTATATCCAATATACTTCTATCGACCTTGCCAGCCTTCTCATCTACCAAGTATCTAGGGTAATGTTGCACCAGTGGTTGTTCCCCTTATTACAGAAGCACTTAGTCTCGGGTTTGGGTTCAACCTTGGGTTTCTTCACTAGAGAAGCAGCTGAATTGCCATTTCATGAAGTATCCCTTTGTTCCCTTGCCCTTCTTGAAACTAGTGGTTTCACCAACCATCAACAATTGATGCTCCTTCTTGATTTCTACTTTCGCGGTGTCAAACATCATGAATATTTCAAGGATCATCATATCTATCCCTGATATGTTATAGTTAATCACGAAGCTCTAGCAGCTTGGTGGCAATGACTTTGGGGAAACATCACTATCTCATCTGGAGGATCAACTCCCACTCGATTCAAGTGATTGTTGTGCTCAGACAATCTCAGCACAAGCTCAACGATTGAGCTTTTCTCCCTTAGTTTGCAGGCTAAGAAAATCGTCGGAGGTCTTATACCTCTTGACGTGGGCACGAGCCTGAAATCCCAATTTCAGCCCTCGAAACATCTCATATGTTCCGCGACGTTTCGAAAACGTCTTTGGTGCCTCTACTTAAACCATTTAATTGAACTATCACGTAGTTATCAAAACATGTATGTCCGATGTTCGCAACATCGACAAACGACGTTGGGGTTCAGCACACTGAGCAGTGCATTAAGGACATAAGCTTTCTACTGATCGCATAATCGCTACTATCAACTTTCAACTATATTTTCTCTAGGAACATATCTAAACAGTGGAACTAAAGCGCGAGCTTACGACATAATTTGCAAAAGGTCTTTTGACTATGTTCAGGATAATTAAGTTCATCTTATGAACTCCCACTTAGATAGACATCCCTCTGGTCATCTAAGTGATCACATGATCCGAGTCAACTAGGCCGTGTCCGATCATCACGTGAGACGGACTAGTCATCATCGGTGAACATCTTCATGTTGATCGTATCTACCATACGACTCATGCTCGACCTTTCGGTCTCCGTGTTCTGAGGCCATGTCTGCACATGCTAGGCTCGTCAAGTTAACCCTAAGTGTTTTCGCTGTGTAAAACTGTCTTACACCCGTTGTATGTGAACGTAAGAATCCATCACACCCGATCATCACGTGGTGCTTAGAAGCGACGAACTGTAGCAACGGTGCACAGTTAGGGGAGAACACTTCTTGAAATTTTGTAAGGGATCATCTTATTTACTACCGTCGTCCTAAGCAAACAAGATGCATAAACATGATAAACATCACATGCAATCAAATAGTGACATGATATGGCCAATATCATTTTGCTCCTTTTGATCTTCATCTTCAGGGCTCCATGATCATCATCGTCACCGGCACGACACCATGATCTCCATCATCATGATCTCCATCATCGTGTCTTCATGAAGTTGTCACGCCAACAACTACTTCTACTTCTATGACTAACGCGTTTAGCAATAAAGTAAAGTAGTTTACATGGCGTTCTTCAATGACACGCAGGTCATACAATAAATAAAGACAACTCCTATGGCTCCTGCCGGTTGTCATACTCATCGACATGCAAGTCGTGAATCCTATTACAAGAACATGATCAATCTCATACATCGCATATCATTCATCACATTCTTCTTGGCCATATCACATCACATAGCATACCCTGCAAAAACAAGTTAGACGTCCTCTAATTGTTGTTGCATGTTTTACGTGGCTGCTATGGGTTTCTAGCAAGAACGTTTCTTACCTACGCAAGACCACAACGTGATATGCCAATTGCTATTTACCCTTCATAAGGACCCTTTTCATCGAATCCGTTCCGACTAAAGTGGGAGAGACTGGCACCCGCTAGCCACCTTATGCACCAAGTGCATGTCAATCGGTGGAACCTGTCTCACGTAAGAGTACGTGTAAGGTCGGTCCGGGCCGCTTCATCCCACAATACCGTCGAAACAAGATTGGACTAGTAACGGTAAGCATATTGAACAACATCAACGCCCACAACTACTTTGTGTTCTACTCGTGCAAAGAATCTACGCAATAGACCTAGCTCTGATACCACTGTTGGGGAACGTAGCAGAAATTCAAATTTTCCTACGTGTCACCAAGATCTATCTATGGAGAGACCAGCAACGAGTAGAAAGAGAGTGCATCTACATACCCTTGTAGATCGCTAAGCGGAAGCGTTCAAGTGAACGGGGTTGATGGAGTCGTACTCGTCGTGATTCAAATCACCGATGATCCTAGTGCCGAACGGACGGCACCTCCGCGTTCAACACACGTACAGCCTGGTGACGTCTCCCACGCCTTGATCCAGCAAGGAGAGAGGGAGAGGTTGAGGAAGACTCCATCCAACAGCAGCACAACGGCGTGGTGGTGGTGGAGGAGCGTGGCAATCCAGCAGGGCTTCGCCAAGCACCATGGGAGAGGAGGAGTAGGGAGAGAGGTAGGGCTGTGCCAGAACTTCGTGTATAGCTCCCATGCGCCTCCCCGCTATATATAGGGGTGGAGGGGCTGGTTTCTTGCCCTCCAAGTCCATTGGGGCGTTGGCCAAGGTGGGAGGAAAGAAATCTCATTATTTCCTTCCCCACCGATTATTATCCCCCCTTTTTAGGGATCTTGATCTTATCCCTTCGGGATATGATCTTATTCCTTCTAAGGGGGGATCTTGGTGCGCCTTGACCAGGGGTGTGGGGCCTTGCCCCCACTACCCACGTCCATGTGGGTCCCCCCATGCAGGTGGGCCCCACTCCGGAACCTTCTAGAACCTTCCCGGTACAATACCGAAAAATCCCGAACATTTTCCGGTGGCCAAAATAGGACTTCCCATATATAAATCTTTACCTCCGGACCATTCCGGAACTCCTCGTGACGTCCGGGATCTCATCCGGGACTCCGAACAACATTCGGTAACCACATACAAACTTCCTTTATAACCCTAGCGTCATCGAACCTTAAGTGTGTAGACCCTACGTGTTCGGGAGACATGTAGACATGACCGAGACGTTCTCCGGTCAATAACCAACAGCGGGATCTGGATACCCATGATGGCTCCCACATGTTCCACGATGATCTCATCGGATGAACCACGATGTCAAGGACTTAATCAATCCCGTATTCAATTCCCTTTGTCTATCGGTATGTTACTTGCCCGAGATTCGATCGTCGGTATCCAATACCTTGTTCAATCTCGTTACCGGCAAGTCACTTTACTCATTCCGTAACACATCATCCCGTGATCAACTCCTTGGTCACATTGCGCATATGATGATGTCCTACCGAGTGGGCCCAGAGATACCTCTCCGTTTACACGGAGTGACAAATCCCAGTCTCGATCCGCATAAAACAATAGATACTTTCGGAGATACCTGTAGTGCACCTTTATAGTCACCTAGTTACATTGTGACGTTTGATACACCCAAAGCACTCCTACGGTATCCAGGAGTTACACGCTCTCATGGTCGAAGGAAGAGATACTTGACATTGGCAAAGCTCTAGCAAATGAACTACACGATCTTTTGTGCTAGTCTTAGGATTGGGTCTTGTCCATCACATCATTCTCCTAATGATGTGATCCCGTTATCAACGACATCCAATGTCCATAGCCAGGAAACCATGACTATCTGTTGATCACAACGAGCTAGTCAACTAGAGGCTCACTAGGGACATATTGTGGTCTATGTATTCACACGTGTATTACGATTTCCGGATAATACAGTTATAGCATGAATAAAAGACAATTATCATGAACAAGGAAATATAATAATAATACTTTTATTATTGCCTCTAGGGCATATTTCCAACAGAAGGCAGCCAAGGGGACCAGGAGTGGCCTTCGTCGAAAGGATACTTCAGACCTGTCATCCAAAGACGAGACTGACCCTCCGGTCGCCGAAGATGACGACGAGGAGGAGGAAGAAAACAACTCCCCCTGAGGGGGAGGAAGAAAAGGGTAGCCTTCACGAACCTAGAGGTGAAGGCACCCAAGAGGGGGAAGGGCTCCCTCGCGGAGAACTCCACGTGGGATGTTGATAGCAGTCCGGAATGAAAGCCCCGAACCAAGCCTCCGGCCGCTCGTAAGTACCAAAGACCTTATGCTCGACAAAATGTACGGCCCTTCCCCTTTGCCATATTGACATGTTAAATTTATGCTATTGCAGTCCGGCCCGCGACAGTTCTCCGCAATCCTCGACAGAGGGCTCGCTGGACTCAAAGGAGATGGCTAGCATGTCGCCACCACCTACTCACTCTACCTCGCCCAAAGGCGATGACGAGATGGTGTCCCAAAGGGCCTTTCCCGACCAAGGGGAGGCTCCGGAAATCATAAGGGCGGCGTCCAAGGATGACTCCACGGCCGCCGGACACATGGGGGAAGATGGCCCCATGGGGACTGATGGTGGGGGCCTAGTTCCATTCGGCCCCCAGCCGGATATCGTTCCAGAGACCTATGCGGCTCCGGAGTCCGGCGAATGGCCTTCCCTGAAAGGAGGGGTGTGCCTATTCCGCTGGTGACCTCCGTCCGACCAGAGGCGCCGGATGATCTGCTGGAGACACTACGAGGTGCTTCTATTGTAGATGAACACTGCATGGGTACGGTGATCAAAAAGGTTCAGTCTGCCAAAATCGGGCTGACCGAAGACTGCACTAGCCTTTTAACAGGCTTTGAGGTAATAATAACTGTACAAAGAATATCACAGTGTAGACAGTAGCCCCTGATGCTCTATTCGGTGTTCGGAAAGAAAAGCCAAACAGAGGATCAAAACCATTTTCGTAGGAGTCTAATATATGATGTCTATGAAAATAAGCAGGCGCCGCTGCTGGCTGCTGCCGCTCATACTGCGGAACTCTCCGAACTGAAGCGGATCCTGGAGCGGGCCGAGGAAGAGCTCAGCCTTGTGAAGAAGCAACTGGAGGACATCCAAGGTATGCAGTAATCTGTGTGTGTATGTTAGGAAGGCTGAATACTTCGTGCTGACTAAAGTGTCATGGACTATGCTAGGGGCCACGACCGAGGTGGCGGCCCTCAAGAAGGCATTAGCCGAGGCCGAGGACAAAGCGGCCAAGGAACACCTTGTACGCGAAAAGCACGAGGCCCGGTTCAGCGAGGTTTAGCAAGAGCTTAAGGATGCCGTCAAGAAGGACTCCCTGGAGTATGATTCAAAGACGCATGCATCTGAACTTGCGAAGACCTGCTAGAGCGCACAAGAGGCTCGAGCTGAGGCCTAGAGCGCCCTTCAGGAACTCCAAGCGGCTAAGAAGATTGCGTCGGGTAAGGCTTTCATTATGCAAGGCAAGTCTGTGAAAGAGATGCTCCTTTTACTTACCCGAATTCGGTGCTCTACAGGGGTGTTTACGGATTTGCCGCGCAGCATATCCGATGCTGCTGAATTCTATCGAGCAGAGGAAGGGAGTTCGACGGAGAAGCTGTTCTGGTCTCAATATCTTGGGCCAGAACATCCGGTATCCTTCAGTGACCAGCTGAAACGTTGGTCGAGCTGCACAAGGCGGCCGAGCTGGCCATGAGGGACCTGATAGTCCGGCTATGGCATGCCGCGCCGGTACCCAGCAGCTACTTCGGGCTTTTGAAGCGGCTTGTTAGTGCCTGCCTGCGGCTTGAGGTCATAAAGCGGTCGGTCTGTATTGAAGGTGCCTGGATGGCCTTTGCTCGTTGCAAAATGTGGTGGGCAAAGATGGACGCCGTCGAGCTGACCAAGGGGTTGCTGAAGGGCAAGGAGCACCGTACGCCCGAGCGCTAATTTGCGTATGTCCTAGAGGGGTCTCGTATTGTAGCCGCGCAGTGCAGGAAGGACGTCATTTTCGAGTGAATACACTCGTATTTTGTCTTGTATGATGAAAACAAATCCGCTTTGTAATATAATTTTTATTAAGTTTTGATTGTATCCTCCTGTGCAGCCATGTTGTATGAAATCTGAGGGTTGACCAGTCATCAACTTTTGCCCTCGCGTAGGTAGTATGGAGGTGTTCAGGATGGTCTCTAAACAATCTTGATCCAATTATATGGTCCTTGAAGGAGTTGTTTAGCGCAATGAACCAGGCAACCAGACTATACAGCTTGAACGCCCTTACTTAGCCATAGGAGTTTTATAATAAAATAGGCGCAGCCCCTGGTATACGAACCAGAGTGCTGTCAGTGTCTGATCGGGAAGTACGATCCTTCGCGAAATGCCGAAAAACCTCCAACGATTTGAGACCTCTGAACAGCTGACCGGATCTCGCCGCATCATGACAGTTAGTTTTCGGCTTTCTCTACTGAGGTGCTCATCCAGTTTAGACCAGGGCACAATCGCAGTAGTTCTTCCTTACTACCCTAGCCGATGTAGCAGAACGTAGGGTAGCAAGCACAGGAGCCGAGCAACCCAACTATTGACCAAACACATGATTCGGAGCCAATGCATATAATGCTAAATTCGGGGTGCCGAACTATACTTATAAGAACTGTTCGGACTTGTGTTGCCTTAATGTGGGTGCTGTAAAGCCCCTGGCAAACATCAAAACGTACCAACATGTACGGGTGCTACCTGATGGATTTATCCACAGGGAAACTAAAAAAAAGGAAAAGGAAAAAGGAAACAGAAAAGATGTTAAGGTAAGAAGCTAGGGTCCTACAGCTCCAGCTACAAACTATTTTCATTGTAATGTAATTAGTACGACAAGGCGCATGGATACAAGTAGTGCAATAAGCAACATGCTATTTAACATGCCGGAACCTGGGGAGAGCTGCATGTGGTTCCTGGAGAACAGATAGAGTTATCGTTAACGGAATCACCTAAAAGTCCATGTATGTCTGCGCTCCTCGCCATCTTGGTGTATTTATCCTTCGAGAGGACCGATAACCAGACCACCCGACGGGGCCTGTAGGAATAAAACCTGAAATAAAACAAGCAAAAGTGAAAGTATGTGTGTATCCGATGTCGGTTGAGCCGTGGCGTGGATCACAAGCTAGTTATGCCTCCGTAGTTATGTATGCGCGGCACGCAGGCCACCGCTTGATCGGGACTGAGACGGAGGCCGGATTGCTAGTCGAGCTCCTTGATGAGCCGAGCTCTCCTGCTGCAGAGTAGTCTGGACCCTCTTAAGGGTGTCCGAGGGCTTGGCAGCCGAATAAAGGTTCTGCTTGAGAAGGCCGCTTTGTACTTCTGCTGCTAGGGCAGTTGTGTGCTCTTTTGTACAGAGAGAGCGTTTCGTATTGCCATTGACTGATATAACGCCGCGTGGGGCGGGCATCTTGAGCTTGAGATAAGCATAGTGTAGCACTGTGTTGAATCGAGCAAATGCAGTTCGTCCCGAGTAGTGCATGAGAGCCGCTACGGAATGGAACGATATCGAAGACTAACTTCTCACTTCGGAAGTTGTCCGGAGATCCGAAGACAACCTCTAATGTGATTGAGCCCGTACAATGGGCCTCTACACCTGGAAAGACTCCTTTAAAGTTAGTCTTTGTAGGCTTGATCCTTGATGGGTTAGTGCCCATTTTTCACACTATATCCTGAGACCAGTGCTGCTGAGCCTCCGTGACGGGTACTGGTCGGGTGATCCCGGCGATCAAAAGTGATCGGGCATGATGACCATGGATTGAATTTTGGGGCGACTAGCTCTATCGTGTAGATGTCCCTGAGCGCATGCTTGCGCTCCCTCTTGGGGATGTGGGTAGCATATATCATGTTCACCATTTTGACCTGAGGGGGAAACTTCTTCTGTCCCCCTGTGTTCGGTTGTCGTGGCTCTTCATCATCGTCCTTGCTTTGCGATCCCTTTTCCCTGTTCTTGGTGTTTAATTTTCCGGCCTGTTTGAAAACCCAATACTCTCTATTTGTATGATTAGGAGGCTTTTCGGGGGTGCCATGAATCTGGCACGGACGATCAAGTATGCGGTCCAAGCTGAATGGGCCCGAATTGTTCTTTTGGAATGGCTTCTTCTGCTGACCGGACTTAGAGCCACTAAATCCGGCGTTGACCTCCGTATCATCGGTGTTGTCATTGTTGTTTCGGCGCTTGTATCTATTGCGTCGAGACTTGTCTTTGTTGCTTTTAACTTCAGGGGTGCCGGTGTCGCTTGCATTGTTTTTTCTACGGGCCAATCAACTATCCTCGCCCTCACAAAAGCGGGTCATGAGTGCCGTGAGGGCTGCCATGGATTTTGGCTTTTCTTGGCCGAGGTGGCGAGCGAGCCATTTGTCGCAGATGCTATGCTTAAAAGCTGCTAGAGCTTCGGTCTCCGGACAGTCAACAATTTGGTTCTTTTTAGTTAAGAACCTTGTCCAGAATTTCCTAGCGGACTCTCCGGGTTGTTGAACTATATGACTTAAGTCATCAGCGTCTGGAGGTCGAACATATGTACCTTGAAAGTTGTCGAGGAAAGCCTCTTCCAAGTCTGTTGGGGATATTACTACTGGATGTAAACCAGCCAGGAGTAGCCGGGTTAGCTCTATGAGGATTAGGAGCCCAGGAAGACAAAGGTTGGTGGCGCTTTATGAAGGCCCAAGGCCTAAAGGCGGGTTAAGGCCTGTAGATGTAAACCGACTTTCTCATGTTACTTGTATTGTAAGATAGGAAGGATAGAGACCGAGTTGGACACATTGATGATCCGGCCTCGGGACTCTGTAAACCGACGGGCGTCGACCTATGTATATAAAGGGACGACCGGCGGCGGTTTAGGGACAACACACAACAACTCGAGAGCCAGGCAAAGCGGATTTGCTCCCTGGTCATCGAAACCACACTAATTCCATCACAACTAGACGTAGGCTTTTACCTTCATCGTAAGGGGCCTAACTAGTATAAAACTCTCGTGTCCCTTGTCCGGTTTAACCCCTTAAAGCTAACCCGTAGCGATGGCTCCACGACTAAGTCCTTTCACAAGGACATCTTCCGTGACAAAACCATGACAGTTGGCGCCCACCGTGGGGCTATCGCACAATGGTTTCGAGTTCTTGAAGGGCAGCTTCAAAGGGCTCAAGGGATACGCTGTGGGCCGGAAGACTAAAAGTCGTCGCGGCAAGCTCTACATCGACAACGCGGGATGGGGTCCCAAGGCCGGTTCAATTGAATACGGGTACCGGGTCCCCTTTGGTAGGATTCACGTCTTCATCGGCAAGATCGGTGGACTGGGCCCTGAGCCGGACACCTGCACCGATATCATTGAGATGGCTCAGCGTGCAAGCCCTGCCCAGGTTCAGCCCACAGCAAGGCATGTTTTCGTAGGTGTCATCCATGGAGCGGAATATGAGGATAGACCGGCATCTGATGGAGAAGCCGTTGTCTGTTCTGATGAGGAGTCTTCAACCAGAGAGACCGAGTTGTTGTATCAGTTGCAGGACGGCCGGATTAGTGGAGCCTCCGATGGCAACAGTATTCTGGACCCCCTCGATCTGCCAAGTCGGGTCACGGTCTTCATGGCCGGTACACAACCAGCAAAACACTCTTCTACAACCACGGCAATGATCTCCGGTTCAGCAACAGCAACGCCAGCGGGAGCAGGGGGCTCTGCACCGCCTCTGGCTTAGGTTTTGTCCGATCTGTTCGACACTTTAGCAACGTTACTAGCGGCGGAGGTGGACGCAGCAAACCGGGATCAGCACAACATGGAGATTGCAAAGGTGAAGGATCAGATAACTCAGGCTAAGGTAGACCTGGCGGCAGAAAGCACCAGGATGGCCGCAGAGCGGGTCGAATTGGAGGCCCAGGCATACCGGCTTATGCTGGATCAAAGCGTGTCGGATCATGTCATGACGAGAAGATACCAATCGCGCCTTCCGTCAGCCCTGGAGGCAAGGAACCTCTTCAACACACCCGGAGCGGGAACCAGTAACCATCCAGTGGTAAACCGGACTGAGGCACCAGTAACAGGAGTGCCGGTTCAGCCGTGCACGATGGACCCACCTCGTCAGAACAACATTGTGTCACAACGCGTTCTGACACCCCGGGGCATTACCCCAACCCGTTGGACAACATTGTGGCCGCCATTTCACGATTGGCAGCTCTCCCGATCGAAGGCGAGTCACCGGTGGCGGTTGAGACACGGCGGGCGAGGGAACTCCTCCAAACGGCTTTAACCCAGCAGTAGGCTTATTCGCATAGTCGTGAGAGGATTCATTCCACCCCCCGTCCAAGCCGGAGTTACAACAGGCATATTGATGAACCGGCTGTGTCAAGCAGTGCGCGGCACAGTAACCCAGCGGGTGGTGGTGCTAATGCACAAGATGTGGTGGATCATGGCCGAGCACGCCGAGAGGCCGAGTTAGCAGCTCAGCACGCAGCTCCTCAGCCTAGTCCGGTTCGTCCGACCACCTCAGTGGAACCAGGTGTGGTCTTCAGTTCTTTGGGGGTGTCGTGCCTCACCCCGGCCTTGCGTAATGTGCGACTGCCCAAGGATTTTAAGGGCCCTCGTAAGGTGCCCAATTAGACTGCCGATTTGCCCCCTGAATCATGGGTTGAGAGTTATGAGACGGCAATGGAGATGCTGGATGTGGATGAAGCGGTGTGTGATAAGTATTTCACCATGATGTTGGAAGGAATGGCCCGTTCCTGGTTAAAGAGTCTACCAGCTAATTCCATTGCGTCATGGGTAGAGTTGAAGAGCCGGTTTATCCAGAAGTTCAAGGATACATGTAAGCATCCCATGTCAATTGTGGACCTAGCCGCTTGTGTTCAAGAGGATGGGGAGTCTACGACCCATTGGGTAAAGCGAGTCTCAGCTATTTTGCATTCATCAGACTGCATCAATGCAGACACAGCAGTTTTGACGTTGGAGGGCAACTGCTGGTTCATGCCATTAAAACTGAAGTTGGGAAGGCTCAAACGTCACTGTAATGACATGTCAACGCTTATGGCCGCTTTGGTTAAGTATGCCGATTCAGGTAGCACTAAGGACATTGATTCTGAAGAGGACAAACCAGGGAAAGGGAAAAAGAATGGCAGTGCCAACGGGCAGCAGCATAACCCGGTAGGTCATGGGAACAATGGTAAGTGCAAAGCGGACAATAGCCTAGATTTTGTGGCTAACACCAATGCCCAGGATAACCGTCAGCGTCGTAAGGGTAAACCGCCCCAGAGGGGTGGAGGGTCAGGCCCCAATCTGGAGCGCCTACTAAATCAACCTTGTCCAAAGCACGGATCGAAGGAGAAGCTAGCTTCGCATCTTTGGAAGGATTGTTTCATCATGCGAGAGTTCAAAAATTCCAATATGTTTCAATATGACAATGGCCCGCCTGGCGGTTCAGGAGGCGGTTTCCATGGGCCGGGTTACGGAAGCGGCAGCTCCGGTTCAGGATTCCAGGGTAATCAGACCGGACATGGCAATAAAGGTAACCAGGGCAATCAGGGAGATTATAACCATCAGGGGAATCAGCAGCAGGAGCAGTTGGGTTATCAGAGCAATCCGAAGCAGTTGAATAGTGGGCAGTATCATGTTTTTACCACTAGCTTGTGTAAGCGCGATAAGAAGCTTCACCAAAGGGCCATGAACTCCGTTGAACCGGCGGTGCCTCAGTATTTGCGCTGGTCTGAACAACCCATTTTATGGAGTCGAGAGGATCATCCGCCCTGGGTTGATAATCCGGGTCATCTGGCCTTAGTGGTGGCTCCTCAAGTCGAGGGCTACAAGTTCACCAAAGTGCAGATTGATGGAGGGAGTAGTATCAATATCCTTTACTATGATACCTTCCGTCGCATGGGGCTGACAGACAAGAGTCTTAAACCGTCGAACACCATCTTTCATGGAGTGGTGCCTGGTAAATCGGCGTACCCAGTTGGCAAGATAGCCCTAGAGGTGGCTTTCGGAGACGATCATGATTCAAGATCAGAAACTTTGACTTTTGAAGTGGTGAAAATCAAGAGCCCATATCATGCCCTGTTCGGAAGTCCGGCTTATGCTAAGTTCATGGTGAGGTCGTGTTATGTTTATCTGCAGCTTAATATGCCGAGTCATAAGGGGACCATCATGGTACATGGAAGCAGGAAGATTGGTTTAGAATGTGAGGAAGCGGATGCAGCTTATGCTGAGTCGGTTTGTGCCACCGAGGAGCTAAAATTTTATAAGGACAATGCTGATCCGGCAGATATGACTTCTCTGAAGAAGCCAACTACAGAGCAAGATCCGGCGTTGAAATTTAAATCGGCTGCAGACACTAAAACGGTTGATTTTGTTCCTGGCGATTCATCACATTAGTTCAACATTAGCACTAACCTGGATCCGAAATAGGAAAGTGCGCTCATCAAGTTCATCCGTGAGAATCGGGACATCTTTGCTTGGAAGCCTTCTGACATGCCAGGTGTACCGAGGGAACTCGCTGAGCACACCCTTAATATAGATCCTAAGTTCAAACCAGTCAGGTAGTTTCTCCGCCGCTTCAACGAAGAGAGGCGTAAGGCTATTGGTGAGGAGGTAGCCCGGCTTTTGGCAGCAGGGTTTATCATGGAGGTTTTTCACCCTGAGTGGCTAGCTAATCCGGTGCTGGTACTTAAGAAAAATGTCACTTGGCGTATGTGTGTGGATTACACAGACTTGAACAAGGCCTGTCCAGCTGATCCTTTTGCTCTCCCATGTATTGATCAGATTATTGATGCTACGGCAGGTTGTGACCGTTTGTGTTTTCTGGATGCTTATTCTGGTTATCATCATATTAAAATGGCAGTTAAGGACCAGGAGAAGACAACTTTCATAACTCCCTTCGGAGCCTTCTACTATGTGTCTATGCCTTTTGGATTCAAGAGTGCCCAGGCGACTTATCAGCGATGTGTTCAAAATTGTCTTCATAAACAGATTGGGCGCAATGTTCATGCTTATGTGGATGATATTGTGGTGAAATCTAGGAAGGGGGAAACATTTATAGAGGACCTAAGGGAGACTTTTGATAACCTCCGGGTCTATAAGATGATGTTAATCCGGCTAAATGTGTCTTTGGTGTTCCGGCAGGCAAGCTCTTGGGTTTTCTGGTGTCCAACAGAGGCATTGAGGCTAACCCGGAAAAGATTTCAGCTATCACATCCCTAGCTAAACCGGCGTGTATCAATGATGTTCAGCGTTTGGCAGGCCGAATTGCAGCTCTAAGATGGTTTATCAGCCGCCTTAGGGAGAAGGCTATTCCTTTGTATCAGATGCTAAAGAAAACGGATGATTTCATCTGGAGTGACGCGGCTGATAAAGTGTTTGAGGATTTGAAGAGACAGTTGGCCGAGCCACCCGTCCTTGCGGCTCCGGTTGATAAAGAGCCTTTATTGCTATACATGGCTGCTAATGCCCGGGCTGTTAGTGTGGCTATTATGGTGGAACGTAAGGAGGCTGAAAAGGAGTATCTGGTTCAATGGCCAGTTTATTACATCAGTGAGGTGCTTATTGAATCAAAGCAGAGGTACCCGCATTGGCAGAAGTTGGTGTATGGAGTCTTCATGGCAAGCCAGAAGCTTAAACATTATTTTCAAGGTCATCCCATCACAGTGGTTAGTTCAGCCCCTCTAGGAGATATCATCCAAAATAGAGAGGCTACTTGCCGGATTGCCAAGTGGGCTATTGAGCTTGGACCTCACGGTTAAAATATACGCCTCGCACAGCAATCAAATCACAAGCACTTGTGGACTTCATCAATGATTGGACAGAGTTGCAGGCACCGGAGGAGAAGCCAGATAACACGTACTGGACTATTCATTTTGATGGGTCCAGAAAATTGGAGGGCTCGGGGGCTGGAGTCATATTAACTTCCCCATGAGGTGACAAGTTTTGTTATGTTCTCCGCTTAATGTTCCCTTTTACTAACAATGCAGCTGAATATGAGGCCTTGCTCCATGGCCTTCAGATGGCTAAGGAGATGAATTTAAGCCGAGTTAAGTGCTTCGGTGACTCGAACCTGGTGGCTCAGCAGGTATCTGGCACTTGGGATTCTAAGGATCCACTCATGGCTGCATATCGACAAGAGGTGGACATAGTGGCTGGTCATTTCAAGGGTTATCAAGTTGACCATATAGACCGGTGAAAGAATGAAGCGGTGGACGCTTTAAGTCGTCTAGGCTCTTAGTGTAAACCGGTGCCACGTAATGTCTTCCTCGACGTACTTCATAATCCATCGGTCATGATACCCACAGAGGAGGAGTTGGCTATTCCTGACCCAGAGGCCCAATTGGTAGCAGCTCTTCATGTTATACCGGATTGGACAGTCCCATACCTTGCCTATATGAACTGGGGCGAGTTACCAGGCGATGAAATCTTGGCCCGGCAGATAATCCGGCGATCCAAGTCAATGACCATTATCAATGGGGAGTTACATCGTTATAGCGTGACAGGGGCGATTCAGCGTTGTGTGTCTCCTCAAGAAGGTTGTGAGATTTTGCGAGAGATCCACGAAGGAGATTGTGGTCACCACGCCAGTTCAAAATCCTTGGTGGCCAAGGCTTTTTGTCATGGCTTCTATTAGTTGACGGCTCATGCTGACGCTGAGTATTTAGTAAAAAGGTGTGAAGGTTGTCAGAAATTTGCACGCCGCGCTCATGTTCCAGCTCAGGAGTTGAGAATGATTCCAATCACTTGACCGTTTGCAACTTGGGGGCTAGATATGGTTGGACCCTTTAAGAGGTCCAAGGATAAAAAGACCCACCTGTTGGTGGCGGTTGACAAGTTTACCAAGTGGGTAGAGGCAGAGCCAGTCAGTAAGTGTGATGCAACCACGGCAGTTCAATTCATCAAAAAGGTGATATTCCGATTTGGTTTTCCGCACAGCATTATAACTGATAATGGTGCTAATCTGTCCAAGGGTGCTATGGAAGAATTTTGTCAACGTGAGCACATCCGGCTTGATGTGTCATCAGTGGCTAACCCCCAATCTAATGGTTAAGCAGAGAGGGCAAATCAAGAAATTTTGAGAGGTATTAAACCCCGGCTTATGGTTCCTTTAAAGCAGATGCCGGGTTGTTGGGTGGAGGAGTTACCTTCCATGTTGTGGAGTATCAACACCACACCAAACAGATCTACGGGTTACATGCCTTTCTTTATGGTTTATGGAGCAGAGGCGGTTCTCCCTAGTGACATCCGTCATGACTCGCCCCGTGTGGAGGCTTACGTTGAAGCCGATAATGAGAAAGCACGTCGGGATTCACTGGACCTATTAGATGAGGAGCGTGATCTAGCAGGGGCACGTTTGGTGATTTATCAACAAGATCTCCGACGTTATCACAGCCGCCGGGTTAAGACCAGAACTTCTCAAGAGGGCGATCTGGTGCTCCAGCTCATCCAGGATCAGACTGATATGCACAAGTTATCCCCACCTTGGGAAGGACCTTTTGTGGTCAGCAAAAATTTGCACAATGGATCATACTACCTTACCGATGTTCGAGAGCACAAAGACTCACGTAAATCGGAGGAGGAGACCCAGTGGCCGTGGAATATAGCTCTTCTTCAGCCTTATTATACTTGAGCCACAGCCTCTCCTTATGTACATACTTATGACAATGTATATATTATATAATAAACTGGAACCTCACCTAAAGCGGGGTATCTGTTTTTTTACATCGTGTGTGGTTACTTGGGGGCTTCTAGTTATAAAATGGAGTTCTATTAACCCGGCTTATAAAGCCACACATATATAAAGGAAATAACTATGGGCTTGGCGTATTCGAACCATAGCTACGCCTCTTGATCGGTTTAAGGCCAAACAGGGAAATCACTAGGGGCTTGGTTGTACTTACACCATAGCTACACCTCTTGATAGGCTTAAAGCCAAAAAGGAAATTATGTGGAACCAAAGAGAGTCTGTTGCAAAAAGCACAACTCAAACATAGGTACCCACTGAGCACAGCTCAAATATTACTTGGGGGCTCCTTGCTTCACAAAGAACAACGAGCTTGCACCCTTGTAGTAGGCTATCAAGCCAGGCTCGGAAGCCAAGTGTATTAACCTAAAACCCCGGGTTATCCTGCCTCTTTAAGTAAGCCACTCCGTCCAGGTAAACCTGGTATGACCCATCGAACGTTTGCAAGTCAATCTCATAGACCCTGAACTTGTCAAAGTTAAAATGATGATTGGTTAAAGATTGAGGTCCATCTTAAAAGGCTTTGAAAAATGGTTTAACTCAGCGGTCTGGTAGCCCATGAAAAGCCTCGATTTAGGGCCTGGCAGCCCATGAAAAGCCTTGCATATTTTTCTTGTATTTATTGCAAACGTTTTAACCTCTTTGATAAGGGATTTATGAATATTTTCTAATAAACCGGTGTATATCACAACCCGGCATGGTTTTCAACGCTCAGTTGTTAGTACATGATTAGTTCTAAACCGGCAATAATTTGATCCGGTCTAGTTTTGACTAAAAGTCACTAAAATTATATGAGTAAACCGGTGTTTCTCATAACCCGGTACGGTTTTGATATGAACCGGCAAGAATAAAAGGAGTCATCAATACTCCAGATTGGCGTTATCACCCTTATTATCCCAACAGTTCGACAGCCAACAAGATATATCAGGTATTATATATTTTGTATCTGGTTGTTACAGTCTTGGTTGTACACCAAGCTATATATATATTTGGGCATCATGACCCATCCAGTGGTAAACCACTAGGACACTTTCAAGTTCTTATATGCAGGAACAAGTTAAATAAAAGTCGTGATGGACTATGCATACAATAGATCCCAAAGGCATGGCGAGTTATCAGTATCAAGCAAAATAAATATGCTCGACGGCATAGCAGCAAGTGTTTGAACTAGCCTATTACAAGGTGCTTTAAACAGCCCACACAGAATAATTGTGCCCATAATGGGTGGCAGACTGCGATTGATAAACCGGCCTTCGTTTCAGGATTCCTCATCTGGACAATTTGAAGATTGAGGATCATCTTGAATTGGCGCATCCTCTTCATTTCTACCCAGTGGCTGGAAATCAATCATCGTCCAATCGATTCCGGTTAAAGCTTGGAACACGGCCTCTTCACTTATAAGGTTGGAAGCATCAATGTCAGGGGCATAAGTGTGCTTACGAATTGGTGGAGTCAGATCTTCTACATCATGTATTGTCATAGAAATATCTCTTCTGATCCATATCATAAACCGGCTGGTAATGAGATAGATCTGTTTCGTCCGCCAATTTGCTTTTAATGGGTCGCAGTTCTCTTGTCAGCCTTCGGAGATCATCATTGTTGAATTCCGAGCGATCCTCTTTCACGCCGGGGTAGCCTTGACCAATTTCTGCTGGTTCAAGATCTGGAATCCACGCCTTGGCCCGGATTAGCGCGGTCAGCGCTCCTAACCTTGCGGCTGATCTCTTCAGTTCATCCAACCGGGCAGGCAGCATGCACTAGTGCAGAACCGGGCAATAGCACCAGTTCGTAAGGCCCTTTAGTGCCGGTTCGGTAACCAGCACTAAATTATGGGCACCAAAGCCCCCCCCCCCCTTTAGTACCGGTTCAGCACGAACCGGTGCTAAAGGGCAACCACGTGGCACGAGCCAGCTTCGGGGGCAGGGAGCCCTTTAGTACTGGTTGGTGACACCAACCGGTATTAAAAGGTTGGGGGGTTTGGGTTTATGATTTCTTTTTCATTTAATTTTGTGTTTTCCATTTAATTCTTTTTCGTTTGCTGGTATTTTACGATACTACATATTGTACACGTTATGCATATATATAAATAGAATTTCTAGTAGAACCGATCATAATATATATATATATATATCATCAAATGTATCACAACCACCATTAATTAATTCACACATATATACACACATGTATATATATATACAATTAGCTAGATATCTACAATTTCTCCTAATTGGTGCCTTCGGAGCTAGTGGCATTAGCCTAATTGGTTCCTTCAAAGCACGATAACAATTGGAAGTGGTTCATGGGGGCGGTAGAGGGTAATCGTATTCTCCTTTGGGATCTATGACCTGGTCGAGCAAAAATCCCGCTATTTCCTCTTGAATTGCTTCTATGCGGTCCTCTGTTAGGAGCTTCTTCTGCACCTCTTTGAACTGTTAAGAAGGAGATCAATATGCATGTGTATTAGTTGTGTGACTAGATATCGATAATGGTGTAAAAATTGTGAATAGTGTTCTGACAAACGTACCCACTCCTGTCTTTGAGATCTGCTCCTTTCGGACGCCATCATGCGAATGTTCTCGAAATGTAGTATGCACACAGATTATTCCCCGGCTCCTGCTTCAGGGCCTTTACGAGAATGGAATTTGATCAAATAATAATTAATCAAGCATGATAATTAAAGAGATGGCAGCTAGCTAGTACTACTTAATTACTTACCTGGGGTCGATACCATTTCAGATTTTGTTTCCATGGGCCTGGTGTGGCCGTGATGAACTTTGCCCAAGCCCTACCCGCCGACAAAGAAAATGAATAAATGGGTTATTAAATAGTTGTTATCAGGAAATGACGAACTAATTAAATAGTCCGAGATATAGTTAATAATGATTGAAATTACCTGTTGACTATCCCCTTCATGATGGTCTAGTCACTTGCTTTCTTAAGTAGTGAGTCTAGTACTTCAACTGTTCCTTCATCAACTTTAATGATTAACAAGATCCAGTGAAATCTGCATGCACACACATTTCCATGTCTTAATTAAGCGGGCATATTTAAGCAAAAACATGTAGCTAGCTAGTAGGCAAAAACAGAATTTGTAGTACAAGATAGTGTGACTCACTCGAAGTTGTAAGGAAGTAGTATATCTTCACTGTATTTGAGGCGCTTGAAGAAATCTAGCATGCTTTCCTCTACACTTTTTTCGTAATATGGATCTAATTTCCATGTGTATTCATTAATGGTATTTGGGTCAACGAACCCAATGCCATAGCGTCCACCTTTTTTCATTTCATAAATCTTCATCCTGCATAATACCACAGAAAAGAATATAGTGAGGATAATTACAGGTAATGATTGATCAAAATGATCACTACAGCTAGATTGAGACTTAAATTACAGAAAGAAATCACTTACTGACAATAGCAACTAACGATAGATTTGTCGAGTGTGTCTTGGTTGTATAGCTGAAATAGTTCTGAATACTCAACGGTCACAGCTTTCTCATGGTAGTAATTATCCTTCTTGACATTCACCATGAGGGACTCTCGATTGGAAATCTTGGTAATGTCCATATACCATTGATGCAATTCATACATTCTCGTTGGGAGCTTCTTGACCTCGTCTGGCTCGACCAAAGGTTGGCCCCGGACATATTTCTGTTTTATTTCCTCCTCTCTAGTCGGAGACATGGGCTCGATGTCGAGGAGTTGTCCAACAGTGATCATGAGCGTTTCAGCCTGCTCAATATGCTCCTCGGTTATTACCACATCGCCCAGCCCAGGAATGTTAACGGTTTGCCCACAATAATATTGGGTGCGCCTACTCTCATGTGTTGTTGGCACAACAAGCGGGGGGATTGATTGTGCCGCCTGTTCTCCCAGCTGGGGAACGGTTTTACAGCTCCTTTTGCCAGCTGATTTGCTCGAGCTCGAGCTCGCCTCTTTCTGTCGACATGCTCGATTTAACTTATTGATGTGGTGCTCATAGTCTGTGTCAACAGGCTTGGGAGCTGGTGCTCTAGCCATACGAATGAAGTGGTCAATCTTTTCCATAGACACTTTCTCCCTTGGCGGCGGTGGCGGTTTTGGTGCAAAATGGGCTTCCACCTCGGCCTTCGATATGGCTACATTTTCCTCCTCGGACTTGTCGTAAGGCCTCTGCGGAAGAGGCGCGAGGCTTGGACCATATTGAAATCGCTTTCCTCCGCCTGTACCTCCAGTACTACCTCGACTTGTGCCTCTATGCACCATAGCTGAGGCGGCTCTCTTCCGTGATTGCTGAGGCGGCGAAGATGGCTGACGTGGCTGAGTTGGAGGAGGAGGAGTGGCCTGAAGCTGTGCCGGACTTGGAGGAGGAGTGGCCTGAAGCTGTGCCAGACTTGGAGGAGGAGTGGCCTGACGCTTTGCCGGACTTGGAGGAGGAGGAGTGGCCCGAAGCTGTGCCGGACTTGGAGGAGGAGTGGCATGACGCGTTGGTGGACTTGGAGGAGCGAGAGTCTGCTGACTCGGTGGCGGACTACGACGAGGAGTCGGATGACGCGGTGTCGGTGGCCTTCGAAAGATGATGCAATCCTTTCTCCATAGGATGATACGATGGTTGGCCTCTCCCAGTGTGTGCTCATCGTCACCTCCAGGAATGTCAAGCTCTAGCCCCGAATATCGGTCCACCACCTCATCAACCAAGACACGAGCATAGCCCGCTGGAATAAGGTTGCAATGGAAGGTTGCCTCAGGGGGACTTGTAAAAGCAAGGGCGTCCGCCACCTTCATGGATATGTTCTTCATTTTGAAGTGTAGCTCGTAGTTAGTGTTCTCCATGATGTCATCCACTGGGTAGCTATCCAGCAATGCGTCGCCCGGGGCGGAACCCATGCTGCTTCTCGGCCTGGATGGGACGGTGCTATCCAATGGTGGATCATCCGCTAGCTGCTGCAGCTGCTGAGACCCCCTTTGCTGGCTAAGTGAGTCGATCTGCTCCTGTTGCCACTGGAATTTGACTGCCAAGTCCGCGTGCGCTGATTCTAGGCCTTGAAGGCATTCCTAGTCTAGCTTCCTCTGCTCCTCCTCCATCTTCCTCTTCTTCTCTTCCGTAATCTTCTTTCTCGCACGGGTTCTATAGTCGGCGTTCCAGTCCGAAAACCCCTCATACCACGGAATAACGCCCATGCCTCGTGTTCTTCCCGGGTGTTCAGGATTTCCCAGGGCACGCGTAAGCTCATCGTTCTCTCTGTTGGGCTGGAAGACCCCCAGTCGAGCCTCTTCTATTGCAACAAGTAGCTTATCTTCGGCTCCGTCCAGACATGCCTTCTTCGAAACTTTGCCTGTCTTCGGGTCCAACTCCCCCCACGCGCATAGAACCAAGTCCTGCACCTGGGGGGCCAGCTCAATGTTTCTGGAGTGACACCTGCATCCACCATCTCTTTCTCAGACTTATCCCACTTAGGCATTCCCACCGCATAGCCACCTGGCCCCAGCTTGTGGAACTTATCCTTTTTGCAGCATTGGCCTTGTTTATTCTCGACCGTTCCTTAGATAATTCTGAATCCTTGAATTTCACGAAATCGTCCCAATGAGCACTTTGCTTCTCTAGTGTTCCCTCGAATACTGGAGTCTTCCTTCCTCCCTTGACGTACTTGGCCCATTCACGATTCTTGTGGTTCTTGAATGCAACCGCCATCTTCCTAAGAGCAGCGTCCTTGACTTTCTCCACATCTGCATCTGTGAAATGATCTAGTAGGGTGAAATGTTCCATGAGCGTTTCCCAAAGCAGAAGTTTTTGTCTGTCGTCGACAAAAGTAACTCCTGTACGTGGCTTTGCTGGCTCTCTCCATTCTTGAAGGGAGATCGGGAGTTGGTCCTTCACAAGAACTCCGCACTGACGAATGAACTTGTCCGCAATCTTCTTAGGCGCTAATGGTTCGCCGTTAGGTTTGATGGCCTCGATATTGTACTTTATGCCCTCCTTCAACTTTTTCTTCGGGCCTCATTTCCTGTTGCCTGGAGATTTTCTCGATCCAGATGGCTTAAAGAAGAAAGATCGATTCGTTAATATATCTTCAAGTCATTTAAAACATGTGATGATCACCAGATGCCTGCTTATATAAATATATATACCTCGCCGGTCTTTGTTGTTTCAAGATCAACATTTTCTTCATCATGTTCATAGTTCATGACTTCATCAATTCGGTCGTCGCGATCGAATATCATATCACCCTCCCCGGTGTTGTTTAGATATTCGGAGCCGTCATAATCTTCTTCATTCTGATCATCATCTGGCCCGCGAGGATTGTGTATGATATTGAACAGGGCCTCTTCTCCCTCTCTGCCGGTATTGTCCGCCATAGGTTTTGTTTAACTAACCCAAAAGAAATATATTCAAATTACAATGCATGGATGCAATCAATTAATAAGGAAAAACTGAAGCAATCATAGTACATAATAAGCATCATCGAATATAATCTCGAATACGTCGTCTCGAATAATAGACATAATCTCAAATACATCGTCTCGAATAATATATAAAATCTCGAATATTATATATCGAATACATCACTAGCTAGCTAGCTAATAAAGATCGAATACTAGAGAGTAATCTAGGCGGTGGACAACCAAAGTGAAGGAACCATCACTGGATCATAGCTCGGGTGATCTCCCCAAAGAACCTGCCAGGTATTGGAGAACCTGACGTCTATAGCAGCCATGTAGCGATGGACGTGCTCGTCCTCCTCCCTACCACAGCGACGTACCACCTTCGGCGGGGCCGGCTCCCTCCGCACCGAAAGTGGCCCACGTGAACGCCACCAAAGGAGATGAGGGTCGACGATAGGACCCGGGCCGGGTTCCTCACCAAGCGTCGCGCCCCTAAAGGTAGCACCTCCCAGTGCCAGCCCGGCGGAGCCCAGTCCCGGACATGGGTCGTCTGAAGCAGGACGTCGTCGCGAACGGGTCGACAGCGAGGATGCGGGCCGGGCATCTTCGACAACAAATACTATATGCCGCAAAAGTAAAGTAACATTTTTTAAATGATGGATTGTGATTTCATATATGCAAATTCTAAATGTTATAACTAAAAATATAAGAAACTAAAAAAACATCGATTATCGTCTAACAATTTGAAATTAATCTAATTCATCTAGCTAAAACTAACATTTCCAAAATTTCTAACATTTCTATATAACTAACATTTCTATAACATTTGTATAAAAACAGAAAAAAAAAACTTTGACATTATATATATTATAACTAACATTTCTATATACTATTTGACATTAATCTAATCTAATTAATTAATTCATCTAAAACTTTTGTATGAAAAACAGAAAAACAGAAAAAACTAAAAACTAAAAACAGAAAAATTGTGTGTGTGTGCGCGTGTAGTGTGTGTGTGTGCGCGCGCACGCGTGTGTGTGTGCGCTATGGCCGGAGTTGGCGCGCGGTGGCTTTGATCGACTGGAGGGAGGAGAGGGGCCGGGGGAGGGGCTCACAGCACGCGCGGGCAAGGTCAATCCAAGGCGACGGCGGCGAGGCGAGGGGACGGCGACGGGCCGGTGCGACGACCGGGACATGCCGGCGACGGGGGAGCCACGGAGTCGACGGGGACGACGCGACGAGGACGGGGGCGTCGCGGAGTCGACGGGGACGGCGTGACAGGGGCGGCGACGGCGCGGGACGGGGCGGCGGCAGAGAGAAGTGGGAGATGAGAAACTGAAATTTTTCAAAGTGTTTTCTTATATAGGGAACACCTTTAGTACCGGTTGGAGCCACCAACCAGTACTAAAGGTCTGTTTGGGCCAGGCCAAGCGGCGGGAAGCGCACCCCTTTAGTACCGGTCGGAGCCACCAACGGTACTAAAGGTGGTGCGCTGGCGCATGTGCGGTACGGCAAGTTTAGTCCCACCTCGCTAGCCGAGGGGTGCCCGCACTGGTTTATAAGCCCCAGTGCGGTAGCTCTCTTGAGCTCCTCTCTTAAGCAGGCCTTCCGGGCCTACGTCTGCTGCTATGCCCTGATGGGCCTATTGGGCTAGCGGGCCTGCATCCTGGCCCAATTACAATTTGGGTTTCTAGTCGTATGCAGGCCGTTGTGGCCCAGTAGGTGGGCTTTTTTCATTTAGTTTTTTCTTTTCTGTTTTATTTATTTTTAGTTGTTTTTTGCCGTATTTAGAGTTTCTTTGTGAATATTTTTTCTTTAGGTACAAAACTAGAAACTTTCTGTTAGTGTCGGTAGTTTTCAAATTTGAATAGATTAAATTTTGAATTATTTGAAATTTGTGTGAATCACTAGTTTATGAATAACTTAACTTTAAAAATACATTTTTCAGTGATTCTTTTTTATTATGTTTAATATTAATGTGTTTTATCATTATATTCAATTTAGCTAAAAAATAGTAAAGGCATGAAAGAATTTGTTTGCACATAAAATTTCTTCGCGTTTCAAATGCCAAAACACATAACTACCCTAACTATTAAAGAGATTCCCTCCTGGGTGTGAAACACAGAAGAAAGTGATGATAGTGAAGCCGATCACATCCCAGATCTTTGGGTGTGAAACTTTTCCTTCGCGTGTGTCCCTTTGCGCCGTAACCATGGAAAATCTTCATCATTTCACGGGATGCTCGGGTCAATATTCATTGTGAATGGAGCAATTTCATCAAACTTTTCATAATCTCCTGACATGTCTGTCTTGTCATCCACTCCCATGATGTTTCTCTTCCCAGAAAGAACTATGTGCTACTTTGGCTCATCGTACGATGCATTCGCTTCCTTATCTTTTCTTTTTCTCGGCTTGGTAGACATGTCCTTCACATAGAAAACCTGTGCCACATCATTGGCTAGGACGAATGGTTCGTCTGCATACGCAAGATTGTTGAGATCCACTATTGTCATTCCGTACTGCGGGTCTTCCTTTACCCCGCCTCGTGTCATATTGACCCATTTGCACCAAAACAAAGGGACCTTCAAACCACGTCGATAGTCAAGTTCCCATATGTCCTGTATATAACCATAATATGTTTCATTTCCCGTCTTGGTTTCTGCATCAAAGCGGACACCACTGTTTTGGTTGGTGCTCTTCTTATCTTGAGCGATCGTGTAAAATGTATTACCATTTATCTCGTACCCTTTGAAAGTCATTATATTCGAAGATGGTAACTGGGACAGCAAGTACAGGTCATCTTCAATAGAGGCGTCATGCATGGTATGTGTCTGCAACCAGCTGGTGAAACTCCTGGTTTGTTCATGTGTAATCCAGTCATCAGACCGCTCCGGGTGTTTGGAGCGTAGCAAATTCTTGTGTTCATCCATATACGGAGCCACCAAGGCGGAATTCTGTAGAACTGTGTAGTGTGCTTCAGTGAGAGAATGTTCGTCCATACATATTATTTGTTCCCCCCCTAGCGTGCCTTTTCCATCCAGTCTGCCCCTTATGCCGTGATTCAGGAACACCAATCGGCTTAAGGTCAGGAATAAAGTCAATACAAAACTCAATGACCTCCTCATTTTCATGGCTATTGGAGATGCTTCCTTCTAGCCTAGCACGGTTATGAACATATTTCTTTAAGACTCCCATGAACCTCTCAAAGGGGAACATATTGTGTAGAAATACAGGACCCAAAACGTTAATCTCTTCACATAGGTGAACTAGGACGTGCGTCATGATGTTGAAGGAGGATGGTGGGAACACCAACTCGAAACCGACAAGACATTGCACCAAATCATTCTCTAACCTTGGTATGATTTCTGGATCGATTACCTTCTGAGAGATTGCATTGAGGAATGCATATAGCTTCACAATGGCTAATCGAACGTTTTCCGGTAGAAGCCCCCTCAATGCAACCGGAAGCAGTTGCGTCATAATCATGGGGGAGTCATGAGACTTTAGGTTCTGGAACTTTTTCTCTACCATGTTTATTATTCCCTTTATATTCGACGAGAAGCCAGACGGTTCCTTAATACTGAGCAGGCATTCAAAGAAGATTTCCTTCTCTTCTTTGGTAAGAGCGTAGCTTGCATGACCCTGATGTATGCTGTCTTTTCCGTGCATATGTTGCTGGTCCTCCCGTCCCTTAGGTGCATCTTTTGTCTTCCCATACACGCCCAAGAAGCCAAGTAGGGTCACACAAAGATTCTTCATCACGTGCATCACGTCGATTGCGGAGCGGACCTCTAGGTCTTTCCAATAGGGCAGGTCCCAAAATATAGATTTCTTCTTCCACATGGGTGCGCATCCATCAGCGTCATTCGGAACAGGTTGTCCACTAGGACCCTTTCCAAAGACCACTTTCAAATCCTTGAGAATATCATATACATCAGAACCAGTACGGTGGCGAGGCTTCGTCCGGTGATCCGCCTCACCTTTGAAATTCTTGCCTTTCTTTCTTACAGGATGCCTGCTCGGAAGAAATCGACGATGTCCTAGGTACACATTCTTCTTACAATTAGCCAAATATATACTGTCGGTATCGTCCAAACAGTGCGTGCATGCGCGGTATCCCTTGTTTGTCTTTCCTGAAAGGTTACTGAGAGCAGGCCAATCATTGATGGTCACGAACAGCAACGCCTTTAGGTCAAATTCTTCCACCATGTGCTCATCCAACGCACATACACCTGTTCCATTCCACAGTTGTAAGAGTTCTTCAACTAATGGCCTTAGGTACACATCAATGTCGTTGCCTGGTTGCTTAGGGCCTTGGATGTGCACTGACACCATAATGAACTTCCGCTTCATGCACAACCAAGGAGGAAGGTTATACAAACATAGAGTCACAGGCCAGGTGCTATGGTTGCTGCTCTGCTCCCCAAAAGGATTAATGCCATCTGCGCTTAGACCAAACCATACGTTCCTCGCGTCATCTGCAAACTCCTTCCCGTACTTTCTTTCGATTTTTCGCCACTGCGACCCGTCAGCGGGTACTCTCAACTTTCTGTCTTTCTTACGGTCTTCTCTATGCCATCGCATCGCCTTGGCATGCTCTTTGTTTTGGAACAAACATTTCAACCGTGGTATTATAGGAGCATACCACATCACCTTGGCAGGAATCTTCTTCCTGGGGCGCTCTCCCTCTACATCACCAGGGTCATCGCGGCTGATCTTATAGTGCAATGCACCACATACTGGGTAAGCGTTCAAATCCTCGTACTCACCGTGGTAGAGGATGCAATCATTAGGGCATGCATGTATCTTCTGCACCTCTAACCCTAGAGGGTAGACAGCCTTCTCTGCTTCGTACGTACTCTCGGGCAATTCGTTGTCCTTTGGAAGCATATTCTTTATCATTACCAGCAACTTTCCAAATCCCTTGTCAGATACACCATTCTCTACCTTCCATTGTAGCAATTCCAGTGTGGTGCCCAGCTTTTTCTTGTCACCTACGCAATTCGGGTACAACAATTTTTTGTGATCCTCTAACATGCGCTGCAACTTCTTCTTCTCCAAATCACTTGCGTAGTTTCTCTTTGCATCAGCAATGGCCTGACCTAGATCATCAACGGGCTCATCCGATGCCTCCTCTTCAGCTTCTTCCCGCATTACCGGCTCAGCTTCTTCCCTCATTGTTGTATCATCGTATTCAGGGAACCCATGGCCAGGATAGCTGTCGTCGTCCTCTTCTTCTTCATTGTCTTCCATCATAACCCCTCTTTCTCCATGCTTGGTCCAAACATTATAGTGGGGCATGAAACCGGACTCAAACAGGTGGACGTGAATGGTTCTTGACGTAGAGTAATTGTGACCATTCTTACAGCCAGCACATGGACAAGGCATAAAACCATCCGCCCGCTTGTTTGCCTCAGGCGCAAGTAGAAAAGTACGCACACCATTAATGAACTCGGGAGAGCATCAGTCATCGTACATCCATTGCCGGCTCATCTTCAATACACAGCACCGAAAACACCAAATTAATACAATACATAAAGTTCATACATAAAGATCATACAACACTTAAATGCAACAAACAAATAACTCCCTAGCTAAAGAATTTAAATGCAACAACAAATGCGATCAAGATCGCAACTAGGTAATAATTGATCCAACAGCATAATGATACCAAGCCTCACTATGAATGGCATATTTTCTAATCTTTCTAATCTTCAAGAGCATTTTCTCCATCTTAATACTGTGATCATCGACGACATCGGCAACATGCAACTCCAATTCCATCTTCTCCCCCTCAATTCTTTTCAATTTTTTCCTTCAAATCCTTGTTTTCTCTTTCAACTAAATTTAACCTCTCGACAATAGGGTCCGTTGGAATTTCCGGTTCAACTACCTCCTACATACAAATATCTATGTCAACTTGATGGGCATAATTTGTCATAAACACGAAATTCAATGAATAGTTTTAAAAGAGAATATACCACATCCAAATCATAACCCGGACGATATATAACAAACAATGTATGGGTAAGATAATTATACGAGTAACTATATATCCAAATCACACAAACATCAATTTTTTATATATAACTTCATGAACAAGAGGCTCACCACAAGGTGGTGCCAGTGACGGGACGTTGCGAGCGATCGACGGTGGTTACGACGGAGATTTAGAAGGTACTAAGTAAACCACACCTACATATGCAAACTAAGTGTTATTTTTGACCTCAGATTGCATATAAATCAAATACTAGCACATATACATAATTCCTCCCAAATTACTAAACTCAAAAATCAATCACTATATAAAGCATTGCACGAGCTAATCTAGCAATGAGAGATGAAAGGACAAAGTTGCTAACCTTTGTGATCATTTGAATGGATGGGGGCCTTCAAATCTTGACAAATTTTGGGCAAAATGTGTGATGAGCTTGAGAGGAAGAGGGAAAAGAACAGAGAGGAGAGGGGAAAGGGGAAGAACAGAGCGAGCTCGGGTGGACGAAGGGTCTATGTAGGACGACCTTTAGTACCGGCTCGTGATACGACCCGGTACTAAAGGTGCTGGAGGGGCCCCGGACTGACAACATCCTGCCACCACTCACTTTAGTACCGGTTCGTGGCACGAACCGGTGCTAAAGGTTCTCCACGAACTGGTACTAATGAGAGCGGCCGGCTAGCCGTTGGAACCGGCACTAATGCACACATTAGTGCCGGCTCAAATTCAAACCAGCACTAATGTGCTTCACATTTGACCCTTTTTCTACTAGTGATGCACAGCTTTTCGATGGTTTCTTTTATCAGCGTTGGATGAGGCCGGTTATAAGCTGCAGTGCAAATGGCTCGTTGGGATCCAGAATACAGCTATTCTATCAAAGTATAGGCCGCTTTAAGCTTCATCAGCATGTCAGAGCCCAGATGACTAATGCGGGTCCCTGTCATGGTAAAGCATTAGTAAACCGGCCATTGATAAGATACTGTGAATTGGAAAAACTTCGTATGAGGATACTCACCAAATACAGCAGAGGTCATGGCATTAATCTGCTGTTTTAAGCCGGTCAGTTCTTCAACCACCAGCTTCAGGGCTGCTCTGCGTCTTCGGCCTTCTTTGTTAAGCCGGCCTTCTTTGTATCCCAATATGCACGTTCTTTATTAAAGGTTTCCTTCAGCTTCTCCATGGCTGCTAAGGCATTAGTCAGTTCTTCCTTGGCTTTGGAAGCTTCCGCTTGTTGAGATTTAATGTTCCCCTGAAGGTCGGCGGTTTGAGCATCCTTCTTACTCAGCTCGACCTACAAAGGCAAGATAAATCATCAATGGGATATCTATATTTGAAGTACCAAGAGTATAACAAGTTATGCACTTTGTACTTGAGGGCTAATGCCTATTTGCTCTATTATCAGAAATTTTTGCAAGTCCCAAGTACAATACACGCATTATCCTTGATACTTGGGGGCTAATGTACATCTGTTCAAAGTTGCAGTATTGATTAAAGACCTGGTTTACCTTGCAAAGATAAACCGGCCCTTGGGGACTATACATGCGAAAAGTATAGGCAAACAATGATCAAGTACGAGTTTATTTTAAAGATTACTGGATATGTGAAAGATAAGCATGCAAGGTCAAGATATTACAAAGTCCTGATTTATGATTGCCATCCTAAACCGGCCCTTGGGGGCTACTAGAGTTGATCCTTACAAATTGGATTTAAGAAAGGACAAGCAATGACAGTACCTCATAGCGCTCCTTCATCAGATTCACTAAACCGGCTTCATAATCACGGTTTGAGTGCAGACGGTTGAGAAAGCCAGAATGGAGTTCTTGAGCACTGAGGTGGGCATAGCTTGTTAAATCGGTGCTCCATTTTCCTTTTTCCATTGCAGCACGTTCTTCTTTAGCGCTATGTTTGGATAAAGCAACAGGGTTGCCAGGAGAGGTATGACCAATGCCAGTGATGACAACATCATCTTCCTTGTTACCAGTAGTCTGTGTTGGAGTTGTTGGGATATCAGTAGCCTTCGCCGGACTGGGCGGTCCATCGTCATTATGGACCGGGCTCATCGGTTTGTCGGCAAGGTCTGCTACTTCAGCTTCTGTTTGATCATTCAAATCATGATCTGGAGGGGGTAGTTCATGAAAAATAGTGTCTACATGGGGATCTTCCGGTTCAGCGGTTTGCTCCGGTTCAACAACCAATTCTTCATACGGATTATTCACCCGAGTTTTCTTGATGGGTCTAGCTTTGGCTCTGAAAAGGAAAAGAGGCAAGGATGAAAACAACATGCAAATACAAAGCGTCAACAGATTCAGTTACAACTTACCCAGAAACGGTCTTAAGGGGAGGGAGTTGTGTCGCTATTGACTCACCAGAGGATGAAGGAGGGGTCACCTGATAATTTGAATCAGACGGATTAAGATGTTGTCGGAAATAGCTGGCCTTGGGATAAGAAGTGTCAGAAGTGGGTGAGACCTCAGGTCAGCGTTTCCGGACCGGTGTATTTGGTAAACCAGTCGAAGTGACCGTTTGGCCGCTGTGTCGGGTTGTGCGGCGAGCCTCGTGCTGCTGCTTCTTCAAAATAAATGTTGGATCCAAGTGAGCAAGAGGGTGAGAAAAGCTTACTTTCCGGACTGCTTGACGGATTTTTTGTGTTGGCAGAGGATCTGAACCGAAGGAAAGGATAATTACCTCTGCATCATCAACTTGGCTGCCTTCAACATCCTCTTGATAAATATCATTGTCAATGAGATGCATGAAAAGTGAACCAAGTGAATCAAGTTCTACCTCTGCTTCTGGTTCATCCGGGTCATCATCCAGCTCTAAACCGATGCGTTTAGGTGCCTTCCTCTTTGTGGTTTTCTTGACGGCTTTCGTCTTAGGACGAGAAGGTTTTACCGCTTTCTCTTGAGGTTTCTTTTTTCAGAATGGATCATCACCCTGTTTAAAAATGGGCAGAGGGTATTCAAAGATTGCACAGTCCAAAAATATCAGGTTTAAAGCGAAAGTACAGACAATACTTACAGCGGGTGGTTTGTTTTGCGTGTAAAAGGGGCTTAACCCGGTCTTGCTATAGACAGTTTCTGGTTCATTCAAAATTTTCTTAACAAATTTAGCGACTTCCTCATCTGTTAGCTGAATATTGATATGACGTTGAGAGTCTTGTACATCACCAGTGTACTCGCACATTAAACCGGCGCGGTGACTTAACGGCAGGTTACTCCAAGATATCCAGCAACGGATGAAGTCCACACCTGTTAAACCATTGGCCATAAAGGCTCTAAGCTTGGCGAGTTGAGGGGCGTACGAGGCCCGTTCCTGGGCACTTAGTCGTTGCGGAAGTGGATGAGTATTAGCAAGCCGGTGAACACGATAACCCGACAGAGGGCTCTCATCTTTAGGAGAGGTGTCTCTGCAATAGGACCAAGTTTGATTCCACTCTTTTCGGTGGCTGTGAAGTTTGGCATGAGGAAACTCAACCTCTTTCCTTTTCTGAATAGAGACGCCGCCAAGTTCAGTATTGGGTCCATCTACAAAATCAGTGCGACGGTTTAAATGGAAGAAATCCCGGAACAGCTCGATAGTTGGTTCTTCTTGTAGGTACGCTTCACAAAAAACTTGAAAGTTGCATATATTGGATACCGAGTTGGGTCCAATGTCTTGAGGGTGGAGCTGAAAGCTGGCAAGTACATCTCAGAAAAATTTAGATCCGGGCGGTTTGAAGCCCCGGACAATATGATTAACAAACACCACTACTTCACTCTGTTTGGGGGTAGGAGGGTTTTCCGGGCCAGGAACTCACCACCGGATATCATTCTTCTTTGGTAAAGTACCAATCTTGACCATTCCATTCAGTTGCTCCTCAGTAACTCAGGAAGGGACCCAGTTACCGGAATAGAACTGTTTGGCCATTGCAAGTGAAGAGCTGGGAAGAACATAATACCGATTTATGATTCATTAATGATGATGCATAAGGTACAACAGGTTGAGGGAAAAGGAATCCAAGCATGTGAAATTGATAAATCGGAGGAAGTTATAAACTGCCTACGGCAGAGTGTTTATGAGTGGTAAAGTAATGGAAAGAAGTAGAGGTATGTGCATATTATTAAACTGGAGTATAAATGAATCGGCGGTTTAGAAGGGGGCTAATGGTACCTGCCAGATTATCATACTTCAAAAAGTTAAACCGCCTATTGGTGTGAGGAGTACAGATCTAAAAATATATAAGTGAGGGAAACAGGTTTCACAGATTTATATGGTGATTTCAGATCTAAGGGGTGACAGAAAACTAGAATATATTCAAACTTCAGGTGTTTAACCAGTTCGTCGGAATCGGAAGAGTTGTTGTCTATGTAAAGGAGTCTAATAAGGAAGAATGAGATTGTGGCTATGGTCGCGCAAGGGCTAAAGCAGATCTAAGACTAGCCTACGATGCTACCAAGAAGGACAAGGAAGAACAGCTCTAGAACTTCGATGAACTCCGATGGATACAAACCCTAATGGCGAAGATCTAGGGCGGAAAGAGAGAGGGCTCACCAGTGTTACAGGAACGGAGGAGATGCGCTGCACTTGTCTGGTCTAGTTAGGTTGAGGCAGCGGCCGACGATGAGGCGGGGGCAAAGCTCGACGACGGCGGCGGCGCTCGGGTGCAGGGACGTCGCGAGGAGGAAGAAGAGACGAAGAGGCAGCGGAGGAAAAAGAAAAAGGGGCCTCAGCCCTATTTATAAGGTGAAAAGATAAGCGACGGGCGCTGGAATCAAGGAGCTCAAAATGGATATTTAATAAAATTGCCGCCTTGATGGTTGGATGCTCATTAATAAAAGGCATCTTTAGCTTTAATGAATAGATGACATCACGGCGGTTTACTACAAATCCGGAGGATGATGTCAGGGCGGTTTACAAGATTCATGCGTAGGTGCAAGGGCAAGAATTTTTCTAAGTGTTGAAGAGTGACATGAACAAGTTCAAATCAATCTGGGGCCTAATGTTGGGGATATTACTACTGGATGTAAACCGGCCAAGAGTAGCCGGGTTAACTCTATGAGGATTAGGAGCCCAGGAAGACAAAGGTTGGTGGCGCTTTATGAAGGCCCAAGGCCCAAAGGCGGGTTAAGGCCTGTAGATGTAAATCGACTTTCTCATGTAACTTGTATTGTAAGATAGTAAGGATAGAGACCGAGATGGACACATTGATGATCCAGCCTCGGGACTCTGTAAACAGACGGGCGTCAACCTATGTATATAAAGGGATGACCCGGCGGCAGTTTAGGGACAACACACAACAACTCGAGAGCCATGCAAAGCGGATTCGCTCCCTGGTCATCGAAACCCCAGCAATTCCATCACAACTAGACGTAGGCTTTTACCTTCATCGTAAGGGGCCGAACTAGTATAAAACTCTCGTGTCCCTTGTCTAGTTTAACCCCTTTAAACTAACTCATAGCGATGGCTCCACGACTAAGTCCTTTCACGAGGACATCTGCCATTACAAAACCACAACAAAGTCCTCCCAGCTGCCGATGGAATTTTCAGGCAGACTGTTTAGCGAATGCCAAGCTGGCCCTTTGAGTTTTAGAGGGAGGTATTTTATGGCGTGGAGGTCATCTCCGCGGGCCATATGGATGTGGAGAATGAAGTCCTCGATCCACACCGCGGGGTCCGTGGTTCCATCGTATGATTCTATGTTCACGGGCTTGAATCCTTCGGGGAATTCGTGATCCAGGACCTCATCAGTGAAGCAATGAGGGTGTGCGGGGCCTCTATATCGGGCCGTATTGTGACACAACTCTAATAGAGTCTGTCTGCGGTGTTTGGCCCCCACATGACTAGGTTTGTCACATCCGAATAGGTTGCCGTGGTCGCATGTCGAGGCGCGTCCTCGCGTTTCGCAGATTGATCTTGTATGTCCTGCTTTATTGTTCAGGTTCTGTCGTAGGTCATATGTATGGCCGTGGGCTAATTTACCTCTGCCTGAGTGATGAGGCGGGGCAGGCTGGTGTTCGGCATGAGTTGTCGTTCTGTCCCGACCACATGGTGGTCGGTCGGCCGTATTGTGCGACGGTGGTATGTACTCCGGCGCCTCCTCATCGAACTGAGGTAGCAATTTGCGTTTTGGGTAGCTTTTGGTTGGGCACTTAAGGCTGTATTCTTTGGCTACTAGGACATTAGTCCATTTATCATTGAGCAGGCCTTGGTCAGCTTGAAGCTGCTGCTGCTTCTTTTTCAGGCTCCTTGCCATGGCTTTTAGCTGGCACTTGAAGCGCTCCTGCTCGAGAGGTTCCTCGGGCATGATGAAATCTTCGGTGCCGAGGCTCGCCTCATCTTAGGAGAGCGGAAGGTAATTATCGTCCTCCAAATCTTCATGCGTGGCTTGTTTAACAGGGCTAACCTGCTCATCTTCCCGTTCATCTTGTTCATTTGCTTTATCGATGGGGTCTTCGTTGTCTTCGTCACCTTCCGGACTACACCCTCCTGTGCCGGTATTGATGTCTTTACTGCGGTGTGACTTAGAGCAGCGCCGCTGACGACGGTGCTTTGAATGTATTTCGGAAGGTTTATCCTTGATTGGGTCTTCCTTATTGTCGCCGCTGTGCTCCTTTGGTGCATCCACCATGTATACGTCATACGAGGAAGTAGCCGTCCAGCGTCCGGTGAACGGTGGGTTCTGGACCTCCTCTTCTCCGGCATTGGTGTACATACCATCGATGTCCTCAGAGTCGTAATCAAGTTTGTCGATCAAATACTCGATCGTGGCTATAAAGTGGGTGGCGGGTGGGACTTAAAATTCTCCATCGTCAGCCCCTAGTTCGAGCCGGATATAGTTCAGGTGTGGGTCCTCCACCAAGGACAGGTTTTTTAATGAGTTCAGCACATCGCCCAAAGGTGGGTGCTGGAAGATGTCTGGCGCTGAATTTGAAGATCGATAAACGATCAAGCTCGACGTTCGCGGGTTCGCATGGTTCGGAAACTGCGGCTGGACACGAGTCCGGCGTTCCAGTGGCATAGGCCTCGTGTGAGACCAGGTCCATGTATGGCTCCAACGCCGTGGAATCTGCGGCCTACGAGGTGGGATTAATCCTTCCGTCTATGGATGCCACGGCCTGCTCCGGCTCTAGGGCCAGAGCGGTTACAGGAGGGATCTCCTGGATGCGGCCCGATGACAGATTTAGGTCATGATCATCGGGGTGACCGGGAGCGGCCACCGTGGTATCGAATACGGCGAAGATCAAGTGTCCACGGATGTCCGCGACGTAGTTCAAGCTTCCGAATCTGACCTGATGGCCAGGGAAGTAGCTTTCGATCTGCTCCAGATGGCCAAACGAGTTGGTCCGCAGTGCGAAGCCGCCGAACACGAAGATATGCCTGGGGAGGAAAGTTTCTCCGTAGACAGCATCATTATAGACGATTGAAGGGACCATCAAACCTTTTAGCGACAGCATAGAGGAACTCTCAATGAAAGCACCAATGTCGGTGTCAAAACCGGCGGATCTCGGGTAGGGGGTCCCGAACTGTGCATCTAAGGTTGATGGTAACAGGAGACAGGGGACACGAAGTTTTACCCAGGTTCGGGCCCTCTTGATGGAGGTAATACCCTACGTCCTTCTTGATTGATATTGATGAATATGAGTATTATAAGAGTTGATCTACCACAAGATGGTAATGGCTAAACCCTAGAAGTCTAGCGTGTATGACTAAGGTATTGAGTATATCCTATCCGGACTAAGTCCTTTGGTTTATATAGACATCGGGAGGATCTAGGGTTACACAAGGTCGGTTACAAAGAAGGGAATTTGCATATTTCGTCGCCAAGCTTGCCTTCCACGCCAAGGAGAGTCCCATCTGGACATGGGTGTAGTCTTCGGTCTTCGTATCTTCACAGCACATCAGTCCGGCCCATAGATAACAGGTCGAACGCCCGAGGACCCCTTAGTCCAGGACTCCCTCAGTCCTGCCGGGATGCAACCCAGCGCCCACTAAGGCCAGGCGTCGCAGCCAGTGGCCCAAGGTGTGGGACTCCCAAGCGATGACTCTGGTGTGGCGGCCACGGACGCCTACATGCCCTGCATGATAGATCTGGAGTACACACCAGGAGAAGGCCCCAGCTCGTTCCCTAAGCCAGGATGGGAAGGCGGAACGCCCGAGACTGGGGTCTTCCATGAGCTGCCTATAGGCTTCACTGACCCCTTCAGCGACGACGGCAGTACGATACAACCGGTTACTCAGGGGCATGCTTAGGCTAACCTTGGGTTGTAGGTGAACCAGGTCGCAGTAGTGGCCGGGGACCCCGGGTCAGTGACCCCCCTCCCGGCAAGAGTGGCGCACTGGGGGCTGCACGGGAGGGGGCAGGAGCCAGGGCCTCCCCCGCGCTGCGCGGAGCAAGGCGCTACACGGAGGTAGGTCCTCTGCTGGGGGAGGCGCCGGCCAGCCCTTTCTCCCTAGCAGAGGGATCGTGGTCTCCGAGGGCGCCGCTAGCGTCCCTCTTGCCCCTTGGTCTCATCCTGGTTTTCGGACGCCCCAATGGTGGTCGGGGGTGACGCAGGGCGGTGCCCTTTCCTGGCAATATGAAGCAAGGCTCGCGCATGTGAAGGTCTCCGCTCGTGACACTCCCACGTAATAATGAGTGGGGCTGTACACGCCCTGGAGTCTCTAGAGCACCGCACCTCGACCTCGAGGGCTCCCGCCCATGTCCAAGTGGAAGCACCATGCTCCGTGTTGGCCGTCGACACTGTCCACCAATGACTATGCTCACATCCAGTTAAAGCACATAGCTCCGCGCTGGTGGGATGATAAGAAGACTTGCTAGGTGCCGGACGTAGCCGTTTGCTTTTGACCCCTTTTTTGTAGCTCAATTCACCGCCTTTTGGACTGAGACTTGAATTTTTTTTGTCATCTAAAGTTGGGGGGAGTGTTTCTCTGGTTTCTGCCGGTTTTATTGCGTTTTGGTTGTGTGCCTTGTTTTTAAGGCTCACACCCCCGACCCTCCGACTCGGGGACTGGTCGACAGACCGCGCCAGGCATGTATGGACAACCTGGGTAGGACCCCCTCGGGGCAAGAGTGTACACGCCACAAGATTGCCACGTACGCATCCTGCCACGGTCAGCAGGGCGCTCCTGGCGTGGCCCTCTTGGACGGATCCGCTGGCTCCTCAGGAGGCCCAGAGCCCGCGAGCTCCTGAGAGCTCGCCTTGGGAGAAAGGCACGCCAACAACCTCAGAACCCTCTCAAGGTCTGCTAGGATCGAGATAAGTCACAACGACAACCCTGCTCAGGGGCTCACAAGCTCGCAAAAGCGCGTTTCCGGTCCGGCTTAAAAAACAGAACATTAATTTACATAGACGAGGGGCTCCCCATCCAAAATGCTCTCACGGCCTGCGGGGCCATGTCCAAATCTTTGCATGCAGGTTCAAGTGAAGGAATGCGGGCTTAACTAGACGTGCTGCTCGCAGCGTCGCCCTGGTCGCTCTCGTACGCGCTGCTAGCGCTATCGCTAGCATCGTCGACCGCGCATCTTCGTCCGCCGCGACCACCACTGCGTCGTCCTCAGTTGCGAAGGCCCTGACCAAAGCGTCCACGTGATTGTCCACCTAGTGTGACAGGTTTTCCCGGATAGCCCCAGGCACTGGGGCTATGGCAGCGTCAAAGTCAAAGTGGGGGTCGAGGTTCTGAAGATGACTAAAGACATGTGAGAACACACGCCCAAGGAGGCCCCGACTCCTCTCCTTGACAAGCTCGCGAGCCCTCATAGCCTGGTCCTCTAGGCGTGTCACGACTTCGATAAACAAGCGGCCATGGCTGGCGTAATCTTCCACGCAAGGATGAGGGACGCTCTCCTCGGAGATGGCACCCAGTGCTCGGTTGGCCCTCACCCTGAAGGCCTGGAGCATGGGGACGTGCTCGTGCTGCAGCGCCTGCCGACGACATGCCTCCTCCATGTTCTGCTTCATGAGGGACACGGCGTCATCAATCTGCTGTTGGAGCGAGAGCAAGTCAGCATGCGCGGAGGCCAGGGCAGCCTGGGCAGAGGTCTGGGTAGCCGCAGCTGCCCTCTCACGTTGCTCCGCCTCGTTCAACCTTGTCCTGAGGGCGGTGGTCCTGCCCTCAGCTTCGGCCTCCAAGAACTTGAGCTTCAGGTCGTACTCATTGGCAAGATCTGCACGAGCCTTAGCCGCCCTCCAGTCAACCTTCTCCTGGATCTTGGCTTCACGTGTGGTGATGGCATCCTCACCCATGGCCACATGGCGCTCCCTCGTCTCCAACTGCTCAAACTCGAGACTGCGCTCTGAGGCCTCCAACATCAGCGCCTCCTCATGCTTCTGGATCTCCTTCTCTTCGGAAGGCTCCCCCCTCATTGACACCAAGACGGCCCTGCGTGCCTCGACCTACTGCTCGAGGGTAGCATTCAAGGCTTGGAGCTCCCATTTGCGCTCCTCGGCGACCTTGCGGCGGCGATCAGCCTCCCTGGCCTCCTCCAAGGCCCGGTCGCTAGCCTCGCCTGAGACGCCTCGGCCTTCGCACTGGTGCGCTGATACGTCTCCAACGTATCTATAATTTTTGATTGCTCCCTCTTATTATATTATCTATTTTGGATGTTAATGTGCTTATTTTTGCACTTTTATATTATTTTTGGGACGAACCTATTAACCGGAGGCCCAGCCCAAATTGTTGTTTTTTGCCTATTTTAGTGTTTCGCCAAAAAAGAATATTAAACGGAGTCCAAACAGAATGAAACCTTGGGGAGCATTATTTTTGGAACAAACGTGATCCGGGAGACTTGGTGTGGATGTCAAGAAACAATCGACGAGGCCACGAGGCAGGGGGTGCGCCCACCCCTCCTAGGCGCGCCCTTCACCCTTGTGGGCCCCTCGTTGCTCCACCGACCTACATCTTCCTCCTATATATATCCATATACCCCGCAAACATCCAGGAGCACCACGAAACCCTGTTTCCACCGCCGCAACCTTCTGTACCCAAGAGATCCCATCTTGGGGCCTTTTCCGGAGCTCCGCCGGAGGGGGCATTGATCACGGAGGGCCTCTACATCAAATCCATGGCCCCTCCGATGATGTGTGAGTAGTTTACTTCAGACCTTCGGGTCCATAGCTAGTAGCTAGATGACTTCTTCTCTCTCTTTGGATCTCAATACAAAGTTCTCCTCGGTTCTCTTGGAGATCTATTCGATGTAATCTTCTTTTGCAGTGTGTTTGTCGAGATCCAATGAATTGTGGGTTTATGATCAAGTTTATCTATGAACAATATTTGAATCTTCTCTGAAGTCTTTTATGTATGATTGGTTTATTTTTTCAAGTCTCTTTGAATTATCAGTTTGGTTTGGCCTACTAGATTGATCTTTCTTGCAATGGGAGAAGTGCTTAGCTTTGGGTTCAATCTTGCGGTGCTCGATCCCAATGAAAGGAAGGGAAATGATATGTATTGTATTGTTGCAATCGAGGATAAAAATATGGGGTTTACATCATATTGCATGAGTGTATCCCTCTACATCATGTCATCTTGCTTAAGGTGTTACTCTGTTCTTATGAACTTAATACTCTAGATGCATGCTGGATAGCGGTCGATGTGTGGAGTAATAGTAGTAGATGCAGAATCGTTTCGGTCTACTTGTCACGGACGTGATGCCTATATACATGATCACGCCTAGATATTCTCAAAATTATTTGCTTTTCTATCAATTGCTCGACAGTAATTTGTTCACCCACCGTAATACTTATGCTATCTTGAGAGAAGCCACTAGTGAAACCTATGGCCCCGGGTCTATTCTCCATCATATAAGTTTACATCTACTTTATTTTGCAATCTTTACTTTCAATCTATATCATAAAAATACCAAAAATATTTATCTTATTATTATCATCTCTATCAGATCTCACTCTTGCAAGTGGTCGTGAAGGGATTAACAACCTCTTTATCGTGTTGGTTGCGAGGTTCTTATTTTTGTGTGTAGGTACGAGGTGACTCGCGCGTGGTCTCCTACTGGATTGATACCTTAGTTCTCAAAAACTGAGGGAAATACTTATGCTGCTTTCCTGCATCACCCTTTCCTCTTCAAGGGAAAACCAATGCAGTGCTCAAGAGGTAGCACGCGCTCATGCTGAAGACGCCCGAGGTTGATGGCCTCCTTCAACTGATGCTACTCGTCCGCCAGCCGAAGTTCCTCTATCTCAAGGCGAGCGTCAACATCGACAAGCTCTTGCCAGAGGCGGCTCGGCGCAACCATTGCCTCCCGGAAGAGCTCATGGCGGACAGCGTTGCGCCCACACGCAAGCTCAAACGCGCGGCCGGGTCCGTCCTCCATGCCGGGAATCATCGGGGAAGCTTGAGGTGGCTTGCCTGCTCCTAGAAGGGAGCTGCAGGTTGGCGCCTTCCCCACCACCTTCCGGTCCTCGGCAGAGGCACTATAGGGTGAGGCCTCGCAGTTTTAAGACGAAGCCAGGGCTGAGGTCACCCAGCTGCGGGCGATGACCAATGGAGGAGCCCCCGGCACGCCTTTAGCACCCCATACAGGACCATGAAGGGGAGACAACAAGAACGCGGGGTCAAGACCCCTAGTCGGCGCATCCTCCTCAGGAACCGGCCCCGAGCCGCGTGCAGCAGTCCGGCGAGGAGAGCTCTGGATCAGTGGTGAGCCAATGAATGGCGGAGGCCGCTCCTCAGGAGATCTCGCCGCTCCAACCGAGGGGATCCTGAGGGGCCATGGGTAGAAAAGGATACAACACTCAGGGAATCACAAAGAGGAGGTACCTACTCGTCTACGGCTATGTACTTCCTTTGCTTCAACAGCCAGTAGGCGTTACCACTACAGCTTGGAGATCCCTTCCTCTTGTGGAGTGCTTCGAAGTTCGGGCGGAGCTGACCGAAGCCCGGAGCGCGACCGTTTGCACCCAAGGCATTTGTTGGGGCCTCTGGGGCGGTGACCTCGGGAGCATCAGGCCGCGGTGGTTCCTCAGCCCCTGCCAAAAATATGTATCTTATTATAATCATATCTATCAGATCTCACTCTTGCAAGTGGTCGTGAAGGGATTGACAACCCCTTTATCGCATTGGTTGCGAGGTTCTTATTTGTGTGTGTAGGTACGAGGTGACTCGCGCATGGTCTCCTACTGGATTGATACCTTGGTTCTCAAAAACTGAGGGAAATACTTACGCTGCTTTATTGCATCACCCTTTCCTCTTCAAGGGAAAACCAACGCAGTGCTCAAGAGGTAGCAAGAAGGATTTCTGCGCCATTGCCGGGGAGATCTACGCCAAGTCAAGACATACCAAGTACCCATCACAACTCTTATCCTTTGCATTACACTATTTGCCATTTGCCTCTTGCTTTCCTCTCCCCCACTTCACCCTTGCCATTTTATTCGCCCTCTTTTCCGTTTGCCTCTTTTCTGCTTGCCTCATCGTTATGGCTAGTCCTTTATCTACTCCTTTGTATCCCGATAATGAAGTTCTTAATTTTAAACAAAGGGAGGGAGAAAATCTAAAATATGCTTGGTACAGAATTTGCAATGCGCAAAATAGATCTACTAGGAAGCAATCTACTTCCGTTCTTCTTCGCAATTTTTATGTAGGCATTACTCCTTGGAATAGATATATTCTTGATACCATTACCGGAGGGAATTTCTTGGGTAGCCATACTTTTGATTCTTAGAATGCTATGATAGATTTGTTTGGCCCACCACCTCTTTTGTTTAATGGAACTATTTTAACTTTGGAACATGTGATGCAACGGCTTGAAATTATTGAAAGTAAAGTTGCCATTGTAGAGTTGATTGAAAATTTGGATAGAAAGATCCATAACCAAATTACCCAATACGGATCTAAGGTAGGAGTTGCTCTTAAACATTTTAAAGAAAAGGAACCTATGGTTAATGAAAAGATAGATCAAGATTCCACTAGAATTGATAAAATTGAGGATATTGTTACCAACCTAGGGTCCGCCTTTCCTTCTATGAAAAATACTCCTCCTAATGCTAATATTGCCATATTGATGTATGTTCCTAAAAATAAGGGTGAAAGTTCTAGTAAGGGAAGTGCGGATCTCAAATCCATTAGTGTTTACCCCAACTTTCTCACTGTCCTTAAGTAACCTTTTGCTACAAATGATTTTCTTGGTCTCGTGCCTAGGAGTTTGATAATTAATAGAAAGAAATAAACTCCTAAGAGTTATAGCTGTCTTATTGAAGAATTGCCTACCGAAGATGGCAATACCTAGATTTATCTTCTCTTTTATGCCTAGCTAGGGGCGTTAAACAATAGCGCTTGTTGGTAGGCAACCCAATTTTAGTTTTATTCCTTTCTTTTTGCTCCTGTTCAGTAATAAAACTTTTATCTAGCCTCAGTTTTGGTTGTGTTTTTTTGTGTTTAATTAGTGTTTGTGCCAAGTAGAACCGTTGGGAAGACTTGGGCAAAGTCTTTTTGAGCTTGCTGTAAAAAATAGAAACTTTAGCGCTCAAGAGAATTGCTGCCATTTTTTATTGGGAGTTCTATTCAGTTAATTCTTTTTGAAGATTATTAATAGATAAATTACTCACGTCCAGAAATTTATTTTAGAATTTTTGGGGTTCCAGAAGTTTACGTTAGTTACAGATTACTACAGATTGTTCTGTTTTTGACAGATTCTGTTTTTCGTGTGTTGTTTGCTTATTTTGATGAATCTATGGCTAGTAAAAGAGTTTATAAACCATAGAGAATTTGGAATACAATAGGTATAACACCAATATAAATAAAGAATGAGTTCATTACAGTACCTAGAAGTGGTGTTTTGTTTTGTTTTGCTAACGGAGCTCACGAAGATTTTCTTTTAAGTTTTGTGTTGTGAAGTTTTCAAGTTTTGGGTAAAGATTTGATGGATTATGGAACAAAGAGTGGCAAGAGCCTAAGCTTGGGGATGACCATGGAACCCCAAGTTAAAATACAAGGACACTAAAAATCCTAAGCTTGGGGATGCCCCGGAAGGCATCCCCTCTTTTGTTTTCGTTCATCGGTAACTTTACTTGGAGCTATGTTTTTATTCGCCACATGATATGTGTTTTGCTTGGAGCGTCTTGTATGATTTGAGTCTTTGCTTTTTAGTTTACCACAATCATCCTTGTTATACACACCTTTTGAGAGAGACACACATGAATTGGAATTTATTAAAATACTCTATGTGCTTCACTTATATCTTTTGAGCTATATAGTTTTTGCTCTAGTGCTTCACTTATATCTTTTAGAGCATGGTGGTGGTTTTATTTTATAGAAATAATTGCTCTCTCATGCTTCACTTATATTATTTTGAGAGTCCTTTAGAGCAACATGGTAATTTGATTTTATGCATAGTAAAAACTTTCATATAAGTGCATTGAATACTAAGAGAAGTTTGATACTTGATGATTGTTTTGAGATATGGAGATGGTGATATTAGAGTATAACACCCCGGATGTAACTTGCCATATTTGTAACTCCGATTCTTGACATTTTCGGCGTAAGTTATGAGATTCCCTTCGTGGTTGGGTTTTTTTCTTCGTTTTCCATTTTGTTCATGCCATGCATTTCATATCATGTCATCATGTGCATCGCATTTGCATACGTGTTCGTCTCTTGCATCCGAGCATTTTCCCCATTGTCCGTTTTGCAATCCGACACTCCTGCGTGCACCAGCGCACCCCTCTTGCCTCTTTTCGTGAGTGGGTGTTAAATGTTCTCAGAATGGACCGAGATTTTCCATGTGGCCTTGATACACCACCGGTAGACCGCCTGTCAAATTTCGTGCCATTTGGAGTCCGTTTGATACTCCAACGGTTAACCGGGGAACCGCAAAAGCCTCTTGTGTGTTGCAGCCCAACACCCCTCCAAAACGGACCAACAACCTATCTAAACCACTCCCATGTCCTCTGTCGTCGGATCACGATCGTGTGGGCGAAAACGACACTCCATTTGGACACTCCTACCTCCTCCTAGCTATAAATATGTGCACCCCTCCTCCAAATCCGGGTCCAAACCCTTGATCCGCATCCGCCGTTGCCGCCAGACATGTTCGGATCGGGCCGGACGCGTCCACCCCGCCACCTCAGCCACTCCCGCGTCGCCATGTGACTGCCGCCGTCCCGCGCGCCGCCGAGGCCTGCCGGGCCCAGATTCGGCCCCCGCGGGCCCGTACGCCGCCGCCCGCGCCCCGCCGCCGTCCGCCCGCACCTCCACACGCCCCACCGTCGACCGACGCGCCTCCGCTGCCGCCGCATGACCTCGCGCCCTTCACCGCCGCCCCTCCGCCCCACGTTCCGTGCCGCCTCTTCTCCGCGGATCCGCGCCAAGGGCCGGTCGGATCCGGCGCCCCAGAGCTCCGGCGCCGCCCCGTCCTTCTCTGGCAAGCACCCCCCTCCTCTCCGGCGAGTAACTCCGGCGAGAGCTCGGATCCACCTCGGTTCACGTGCCACGAAGAACCCTGGATCTGGGAGGTCTTTTTTTCTCTAAGTCCTTTTCCCCTCATGAATTATGTCCCTGTTCATCATGCCATAACTCCATGACCGTAGCTCCGTTTCATGCATATAAGATATCAAAATGTTCATTGGGAGATTCTCTTCATTTCATTCCATTGTGGCATGCTTGTTTGAGTTCATCTTGATTCCCTAATCATTGATGCAAGAGTGCTATAAAATGATTGCTGCTGCTACTTATCAGTTTAGGGTGATTTGTCATTTTTATCACATTTGATGAGTGCTTCATATGGGCATGAGCTCTACATGTGTTTTGATCCATGCCATGCCATCTTTACAGGGGTGCCTGCCATGTATTTTAGTGATCTCTGTGGTGACTAGCACAAGCATGCAAAGTAGCCTGGTGATATTGCTGTTTTCAGGGACTTAGGATTTTGCTAAGTCCTTGTTCTGCTATTATTTTGATGCCATGTAAACATGATGCCACAGTGAGATCCATGCTTGTTTTGAGTTGCTTCAGTAAGGATGTTTTGGACATATGGTTATGCTCTTTCTATCCATGCAATGTTTGCAATTATGGAGTGCCCTATAATGCCTTAATCTTGCTCCACTTTTTCTATCAAACCTTCCTGGCAGATTGTCTACATGTTAATAATTTTGCCATGGTTGTTGTTAGTGATCAATGCATGCTATGAACTTTCTCTTGCCATGGTTAGCTTCATGAACATGTCTTCTTGCTGTAGGTATGCTTGTTTTGTCAGGCAAGGCTTTTTGATGAGTGATTTGAGCTCGCAAAGATGCCTTCATAATTCTGTTTATGCCATGCTCAGTTTTCTGCGAAGTCTGAAACTGTTAATAAAACTTTCTATGTTTACATGGGTGCCATCATATCTTATGTGCCTTTTTGGCTCATAATCAGTAAGGGAGTTTTGTTCTATGCATTTAGTAGATTCATGCCATGCCTTTGTTTTCTATGATCTGTTCCAGTAGCATGTTGTTTGCTAGTTCTAAACATTGCTTCCTGGTGTTATTCCTGGCATGTTAGTTTTTTTCACTAATTCTGTGAAGCTGATATCTTTTGCACTTTTGCCATGCTTGTTTGAACCTGCTCTTGTGTGATTTGGCCGTAGCTCAGTGTTCATGTTTTGTCAAGCATCTTGAGTACATCACTGCCTTATGCTTTGTTGCTATGTTTGAGTGCAGTATCTTAGTTTCTTGTTGCATTCTAGAGGGCATTGTGCCATTCTTGTTTTGCTTGCCATTTGCAAATCGTGCAACTTTTTCCGGCGATCTTTATTTCAATTTCGACCGAAATCATCTCATCTTTCCAGCGGCACACTTGGTTTGCCAAGTTGATGCCTTGTTCATTCTTTCCCTTCCGAAGCACGCATTTGCATTGCATATCACATCCCGCATGTCATGCCATGTTTTGCATCATGTTGTTTGTGCATGGCACCATGATTGATTGTTGGTCCTTTGCTTGTGTTCTTGCTTTGGGTAGAGCCGGGAGACGAGTATGTGATCGAGGAACCTGTTGAGTACGCTAACGAGGATCAAGCTTTCGTCAACTCTAAGAACATTGCAGGCAAGATGACCATACCGTCGAAATCACTTCTATCTTTGCTTGCTAGTTGTTCGCTCTATTGCTATGCCGCGATACCTACCACTTGCCTTATCATGCCTCCCATATTGCCATGTCAATCCTCTAACCCACCTTTCCTAGCAAACCGTTGTTTGGCTATGTTACTGCTTTTGCTCAGCCCCTCTTATAGCGTTGCTAGTTGCAGGTGCAGATGAAGTTTGTTCCATGTTGGAACATGGATATTGTTGGGATATCATTATTATCTCTTATTTACTTTAATGCATCTATATACTTGGTAAAGGGTGGAAGGCTCGGCCTTACGCCTGGTGTTTTGTTCCACTCTTGCCGCCCTAGTTTCCGTCATACTGGTGTTATGTTCCTTGATTTTGCGTTCCTTACGCGGTTGGGTGTTATGGGAACACCTTGACAGTTCGCCTTGAATAAAACTCCTCCAGCAAGGCCCAACCTTGGTTGTACCATTTTCCTACCTACCACCATATATCTTCCCTTGGGGTCTGCAGACTCAAGG
>NC_041390.1:427428987-427457989 GCF_002162155.2 Triticum dicoccoides
GTTGGTCCGAAATGGGCAACCTGCGGGGCCTCCTCTGGCAACTCGAGGGTTGGTTTTACTCATAGCTTGACCTATCCGGTGTGCCCTGAGAACGAGATACGTGCGACTCCTATCGGGATTTTTCGGCACATCAGGCGGCTTTGCTGGTCTTGTTTTACCATTGTCGAATGTCTTGTAATCGGGATTCCGAGACTGATCGGATCTTCCCGGGAGAAGGAATATCCTTCGTTGACCGTGAGAGCTTGTGATGGGCTAAGTTGGGACACCCTTGCAGGGTTTTGAACTTTCGAAAGTCGTGCCCGCGGTTATGGGCAAATGGGAATTTGTTAATATCCGGTTGTAGAGAACTTGACACTTAACTTAATTAAAATGAACCATCCGCGAGTGTAGCCATGATGGTCTCTTTTCGGCGGAGTCCGGGAAGAGAACACGGTCTTGTGTTGTGCTTGAACGTAAGTAGTTTCAGGATCACTTCCTGATCATATTATAGCTTCTCGACCGTGATTTTCTTCTCTTCTCGTTCTCATTTGTGTAGGTTAGCCACCATATATGCTAGTGCTGGCTGCAGCTCCACCTCACTACCTTTCCTACCCTTAAGCTGAAATAGTCTTGATCTCGCGGGTGTGAGATTGCTGAGTCCCCGTGACTCACAGATACTTCCAAACAGATGCAGATGCCGATGATGCCAGTGCAGGGGATGCTACTGAACTCAAGTTGGAGTGCGACGTGGATTCGGGCCGTTACTATGTTTCTTTTGCGGATGATCAGTAGAGGAGCCCAGTTGGGACGATCGGGGATCTAGCATTTGGGGTTGTCTTTCTTTATTTTGGTTCCGTAGTCGGACCTTGATTGTATTATGGATTATGTCTGATATATTTATGTATTGTGTGAAGTGGCGATTGTAAGCCGACTCTTTATCCCTTTCTTATTCAGTACATGGGATGTGTAAACATTACCCTCTTGTGACATGCATACCTGCTACCTCTTGAGCATTGCGTTGGATTTCCCCGAAGAGGAGCGGATGATGCAGTAGGAGGCTACACTCGAGTCCCTCGTACCTACACAAAAACAATAGCTCAACGCAACCAACACGCTTAGGGGTTGTCAATCCCTTCACGGTCACTTACGAAAATGAGATCTGATAGAGATGATAAATAATATTTTTGGTATTTTTGGTATAGAGATGCAAAGTAAAAAGTAAAAGCAAAGTAAAATCAAAGCAATAATAAAGTGATGGAGATTGATATGATGATAAAGAGACCCGGGGGCCATAGGTTTCACTAGTGGCTTCTCTCAAGAGCATAAGTATTCTATGGTGGGTGAACAAATTACTGTTGAGAAATTGACAGAATTGAGCATAGTTATGAGAATATCTAGGTATGATCATGTATATAGGCATCACGTCCGAGAGAAGTAGACCGAAACGATTCTGCATCTACTACTATTACTCCACTCATCAACCGCTATCCAGCATGCATCTAGAGTATTAAGTTAAAAACAGAGTAACGCCTTAACCAAGATGACATGATGTAGAGGGATAGTTTCATGCAATATGATAAAAAACCCATCTTGTTATCCTCGATGGCAACGATACAATACGTGCCTTGCTGCCCCTTCTGTCACTGGGAAAGGACACCACAAGATTGAACCCAAAGCTAAGCACTTCTCCCATGGCAAGAACAACCAATCTAGTAGGCCAAACCAAACTGATAATTCGAAGAGACTTGCAAAGATAACCAATCATACGTAAAAGAATTCAGAGAAGATTCAAATATTATTCATATATAGACTTGATCATAAACCCACAATTCATCAGTCTCAACAAACACACCGCAAAAAGAAGATTACATCGAATAGATCTCCACAAGAGAGGGGGAGAACATTGTATTGAGATCCAAAAAGAGAGAAGAAGCCATCTAGCTACTAGCTACGGACCCGTAGGTCTGAACTAAACTACTCACACTTCATCAGAGAGGCTTGGATGATGATGTAGAAGCCCTCCGTGATCGATGCCTCCTCCGGCGGAGCTCCGGAACAGGCCCCAAGATGGGATCTCGTGGATACCGAAAGTTGCGGCGGTGGAATTAGCTTTTTGGCTCCTGTTCTGATCATTTGGGGGTACGTGGATATATATAGGAGGAAGAAGTACGTCGGTGGAGCTTCGAGGGGCCCACAAGGCAGGGGACGCCCTCCACCCTCGTGACCGCCTCATGCTTTCTTGACGGGGGGTGCAAGTCTCCTGGGTCTTACCTGATGAGAAAATCACGTTCCTGAAGGTTTCATTCCGTTTGGACTCCGTTAGATATTCCTTTTCTTCGAAACCCTAAAACAGGCAAAAAACAGCAATTCTGGGCTGGGCCTCCGGTTAATAGGTTAGTCCCAAAAATAATATAAAAGTGGAAAATAAAGCCCAATATAGTCCAAAACAGTAGATAATATAGTATGGAGCAATCAAAAATTATAGATACGTTGGAGATGTATCAAGCATCCCCAAGCTTAATTCTGCTCGTCCTCGAGTAGGTAAATGATAAAAACAGAATTTTTGATGTGGAGTGCTACTTGGCATAATTTTAATGCAATTCTTCTTAATTGTGGTATGAATATTCAGATCCGAAAGATTCAAGACAAAAGTTCATATTGACCTAAAAATGATAATACTTCAAGCATACTAACTAAGCAATTATGTCTTCTCAAAATAACATGGCCAAAGAAAGTTCATCCCTACAAAATCATATAGTTTAGTCATGTTTCATTTTCGTCACACAAGAATGATCTCATCATGCACAATCCCGATGACAAGCCAAGCAATTGTTTCATACTTTAGTATCTCAAACCTATAAACTTTCACGCAATATATGAGCGCGAGCCATGGACATAGCACTATGGGTGGAATAGAATATAATGAGGGGGGTTATGTGGAGAAGATAAAAAAAGAAGAAAGTCTCACATCAACGAGGCTAATCAATGGGCTATGGAGATTCCCACCAATTAATGTTAATGCAAGGAGTAGGGATTGCCATGCAACGGATGCACTAGAGCTATAAATGTATGAAATCTCAACAAAGGAAACTAGTGGTTGTGCATCCAACTTGCTTGCTCACGAAGACCTAGGGCACTTGAGGAGGCCCATTGTTGGAATATACAAGCCAAGTTCTATAATGAAAAATGCCCACTAGTATAAGAAAGTGATAACATGAGAGACTCTCTACTATGAAGATCATGGTGCTACTTTGAAGCATAAGTGTGGTAAAAGGATAGTAATATTGTCCCTTCTCTCTTTTTCTCTCATTTTTTTGGGCCTTTTCTTTTTTTATGGCCTTTCTCTCTCTTTTTTTGGGCCTTCTCTTTTTTTATGGACTTTCTCTTTTTTTTATTTCTTACTTGGGACAATGCTCTAATAATGATGATCATCACACTTCTATTTATTTACAATTCAATGATTACAACTCGATACTAGAACAAAGATGACTCTATATGAATGCCTCCGGCGGTGTACCGGGATATGCAATGAACCAAGAGTGACATGTATGAAAGAATTATGAACGGTGGCTTTGCCACAAATACTATGTCAACTACATGATCATGCTAAGCAATATGACAATGATGAATGTGTCATGATGAACGGAATGATGGAAAGTTGCATGGCAATATATCTCAGAATGGCAATGGAAATGCCATAATAGGTTCCTTCCAGGGTTCCCGGGTTTCTCTATGTGTTTTATTTTTTTGCTTGCTCCTTTTATGTTTGCATTGCATCATGTCATCATGCCATCATGTCATTATTTTTTGCAACTCAACTAAATAAACCGTATGGATCTTCGATCCATTTAAACCGAAGGAATTCACATGGTGATTCTCTTTACAACATATATCCCAATATTAGGGAGCTATGATAAAAATTATTCCATTTATTTGGAATTAACCATAACACACTTGCAAATATCCCATGACTTTTTCCTTCTCAACTCTTGGTCTCTAACTTTGTCATATATCTTTTCTTCATTTTTCGGAGCTCCACCTAATTTCTCAACATTTTTGGGCACTTCGAAAAACCCGTCCTAGTTCAAACCTTTTGAATTAAATTCAAATGAATTTGAATTTAATCTTTCAAACTTGACCTTTTCTATTTTCTCGATCCGTGCACATTTTCATGAGTCCGTGAAAATTATCCCCATGCCCAGAGTCCTCCCCTACCTTCTCTTTCTTTTCTTTCTCTTTTTCTGTTTTGTTTTAAAGGGAAAAAGATGGGAAAGAGTGAGAGAAAGCAGAGAGCCCAACTGGGCCTCCCAAGGCCATTTTCCGTGAAGGCCCACCTAGACCACCCGCACCCAGGCCGGCCCAAGGCCCACTCCCTCCCTAACCTAGCACTGACCGAACCCTCGCTCTCTCCCTCCTCCTCGTTCCCTCACCGCCGCCAGTAGCGATGCACGCACACACGCACGCTCCCTTCCCTCGATCCCATATCTCCCTCCCGCAGCGCCCGACTCCCCCATCTCCCTCGCAGCCTCGCTCTCTCTCGATCCTCTCTTCTCCCCTGCTCGCGCCGCCAGAGAGGAGCGGTCTCTCGCCCCACCCATGCACGCAGGAGCCCCCGCGCTCGGTCTCCGTCATCGCCAGCGCATCTCGCTGCCCCGTCCCCGCATGGCTCCATCCTCGCCGCCTGCAAGCTCCGTCCAGCGAGCGCCGGGGCGTTCCTCATGTTCATGGCCTCCTCGCCGCCGTTCACCTTCGCCTCGAGCTCCCGGAGAGCGCAGCCGCGCCTCCTGCCATGGCCTCCTCCTCGCCTCGAAGCCCCGCGCCCTGGGCTTCTTCCTCGCGCTCCTTGCCATGGTCATGTGCCCCTCGACCCAGCAGGATGATGCCCTGCCTCGCCGTAGTTCGCCTCCGGCGAGCATCCGCAGAAGCTCATCCACCTCGCCATGCTCCTGTTTCCTCTCTAGCGCTGCCCTTGTTGCCTCTTGTTTGGGCCGCAGAGATCCTTCGACGACCCGTGTGCCTCGCCGTGACCGCTTCTTGTCGTTGGACTGCCGAGATGCAGCCCCGGGGCTCTTCATGATCGCTGCAAAATTCCACCTCAGCACCACTTGCACCCCCATGATTCGGTGATCCTTCGTCCGCACGCCAAGACCGGACCCGTCAAGTACAACCACACCGACGGGAACCACTACCGTCGACCTCCGAAGAACAGGGTTTTGTCGAGTACCCCTTCGTTTTGTCAAGACCATCAAGTCCCTCGACGATAAGTGCACGACTACGCGGATTGTACCAAGTACCCCTTCGTTTCAACGAGACCAGCAACTCCGAAGAACGCCAAATTCGACAACGCTCTCCGCCCGAATGACTACTGCCGATGCGTACCTCTCCATCGCCGTGGGTTTCGTCAAGTTCAACGATGAACCCCGAAGCCCTCGGATTCGTCAAGTCCGAAGGTGCAAGTACCACTCCGAACCATGTACGTCGACCGTCGCTGAAGACCCGTGTAACGCGAACGTCAAGTTCGACTACCATCGCGTTAACCGCTACTTCAACTATGAACGTGAACGACTACCGTCGCGGAACAACTACTTCCTCTACTTCCCTCGACGAACTCGAACCATCCCGTTTGCATGCTTTGAAGGTATAACCGCCGAGAACAAATGTCCGAGAATGAATGCTTGTGTCGTATGGGGTGCACCCTTTGTCTGCACCGTGTCCGATTTGTCACTCGTTTTCCATGTCACTAATCCATGGGAACCCGGTAGTCGGGATCACCCCACCATGTTTTGCATGCTCCCGTCACTTTTCCTTTTGCATCGGTATTTCCATGAGCTACCGGAACCATTATCGTTGCCGTGGCACTCCCTTTCTTTCCACCACGGTGACAAATGCTTCTTAATGCTCTTGTCAAACTTTTAATAAAAATTGCATAAACTTGCACATGTTATCCGCATCATGATAACAACTTCAAGATTGGTTAAAATTGTTGTTTGCATTAAATTACTAATGCATATGGGGTTTTACCGAAATTGTTGCTTGTTGTTTCGGCCCCATTTAAACTTGCCTAAATGTTTAGTTTACTTATGCTTCACCTCTTGCCATGTTAATCAACATTTAATTTTGTTGGGTACTTAAACGAGATCGAACTAAATAACTTGTTGTGGTGTTTCGTCAATATGCAACTCGTTGCATATTGATCTCCACTTAATTTGTAGAATTGCTTGTGCACTTTGCCATGCCATGCCTCTTTCAACCGGACATGCATCATACTTGATTGCGCATCGTGCCGTGATTATGTGATGGTTGTTTTACTATGTTGTTTGCTTTCTTTTCGGTGTTTCTTCTTCGGGTTAGTTCCGATAATGTCGTGTGTGTGAGGATCCATTCGACTACGTCCGTGTATCTTCTTCATGGACTCGTTCTTCTTCCTTGCAGGATTTCAGGCAAGATGACCATACCCTCGAAATCACTTCTATCTTTGCTTGCTAGTTCCTCGCTCTTTTGCTATGCCTATGCTGCGATACCTACCACTTGTTTATCATGCCTCCTATATTGTTGAACCAAGCCTCTAACCCACCTTGTCCTAGCAAACCGTTGTTTGCCTATGTTACCGCTTTGCTCAGCCCCTCTTATAGCGTTGTTAGTTGCAGGTGAAGATTGAAGTTTGTTCCTTGTTGGAACATGGAGATGTTGTTCCTTGTTGGAACATGTTTATTTGTTGGGATATCACAATATATCTTATTTAATTAATGCATCTATATACTTGGTAAAGGGTGGAAGGCTCGGCCTTATGCCTGGTGTTTTGTTCCACTCTTGCCGCCCTAGTTTCCGTCATATCGGTGTTATGTTCCTGGATTTTGCGTTCCTTACGCGGTTGGGTAATAATGGGAACTCCTTGACAGTTCGCCTTGAATAAAACTCCTCCAACAAGGCCCAACCTTGGTTTTACCATTTGCACTAACAACCTATAACCTTCCCTTGGGTTTTCGCGAGCCCGAGGGTCATCTTTATTTTAAACCCCCCCCCCTCCCCCGGGCCAGTGCTCCTCTGAGTGTTGGTCCGAAATGGGCAGCCTGCGGGGCCACCTCGGGGCAACTCGAGGGTTGGTTTTACTTGTAGCTTGACCTATCCGGTGTGCCCTAAGAACGAGATATGTGCAGCTCCTATCGGGATTTGTTGGTGTATCGGGCGGCTTTGCTGGTCTTGTTTTACCATTGTCGAAATGTCTTGTAATCGGGATTCCGAGTCTGATCGGGTCTTCCCGCTAGAAGGAATATCCTTCATTTACCGTGAGAGCTTGTGATGGGCTAAGTTGGGACACCCCTGCAGGGTTTTGAACTTTCGGAAGCCGTGCCCGCGGTTATGGGCAGATGGGAATTTGTTAATGTCCGGTTGTAGAAAACATGAAGTTGACCTTAATTAAAATACATCAACCGCGTGTGTAACCATGATGGTCTCTTTCCGGCGGAGTCCGGGAAGTGAACACGGTGTTGGAGTTATGCTTGACGTAGGTTGTTCTAGGATCACTTCTTGATCATAGTTTTCTCGATCGTGCTTTGCCTTCTCATCTCGCTCTCATTTGCGTATATTTAGCCACTATATATGCTAGTCGCTTGCTGCAGCTCCACCTCATACTTTTCCTTACCCATAAGCTTAAATAGTCTTGATCGTGAGGGTGCGAGATTGCTGAGTCCCCGTGACTCACAGATACTTCCAAAACCAGTTTGCAGGTGTCGTTGAATCATGCAGATGATGCAACCAAGCTCAAGGAGGAGCTCGATGAAGATCTTTTCCTTTGTGTTGTTTCGTTCTAGTTGATCAGTAGTGGAGCCCAGTTGGGGTCGATCGGGGATCTGTGTAGCATTTAGGGTAGTCTTCTTTCATTTTGGTTCCGTAGTCGGACCTTGATTGTAACTGGTTGATGTAATGCTTTATTCATGTAATTGTGTGAAGTGGCGAGTGTAAGCGAACTATGTATCTTTTCCCTTATTGTATTACATGGGTTATTTGCAAAGATTACCTCACTTGCGACACTGCTTTCAATGCGGTTATGCCTCTAAGTCGTGCTTCGACATGTGGGAGATATAGCCACATCGAGGGCGTTACAAGTTGGTAATCAGAGCCTTCCCCGACCTTAGGAGCCCCCCTGCTTGATCGAATTAGCGGACGTTGTTGAGTCTAGAAAAATGTTTTGAGTCATTTAGGAATTATATATCGGAGAGTTAGGACTTCCTTTTACTCCCTAGTCTCCTCATCGCTCTGGTAAGGCATCCTGACATAGAGTTTTGACTCTTCTCTTCTCAAATTTCACAAAAAAAATTAGGATCACGCAGGTATCTTGGAATCGTTCTGATGGATTTGTGACGAGAACATTGTTCTTCGTGCCTCCTGTCATTTAGGGGTTGTGGCAGTGTCCCGGGGAGTTGAGCTCCGAGGTGTTGTCGTCACAATTTTATCGTTGCAGTTCTGGAATACCTGAGATTAGTTTCGCCGACATCGAAAATCTCTTTTATGCAGTTGTTGGTGAGATAACCTCGACACCACCCAGTACTAGGGGGGAGTTCGGGAGTATTGCCATAACTCGTATAACGGATGCTTTTCGAAGGTTGAGGTAGACGATTTCCGAAGGTTTCTTGGTTATGTGTTGAAGGATGGATACAGCTGGATGTAGGATTTGCTAGCTTTGGGTGAGATATTATGCTTCCCCTGTATCCCCAACACCTGATTGCATAACCGGAAAATTTCGGGAGTCTATAAGTGGGAATTCAAGTAGCTCTTAGGATATCTTCCCGACAGATGTATGATATGAAATTGGGGTTCGACGTCTAGTGGTTTGCCTATCCACGGTTGGTTTTACAGTGGTCTCGTTGTGTCTTAAAGAGTCCTTGGCTATGCCGACTTGGGGACGCTTCGTATGTCATGTGCACTGCCTTGTACATGATGGTGTTGTACGATCGAGCCCGTGTAGGCCCCACCACGAAAACTTCGGACAAAATCTCTATCATATGTTTGTTCCGGCCTATTCTGCAAGCCAATCCTTTGTTTTGTTTTTAAGTTGTGGTATTCGAGTTGCTTCGAAGTCAAATGTTGATTCCATACCTGTTCCTAAGCGGTGTTCTCATACTCCGATGTGAATACTAATCCTTCTCGATCATCGAGTCTGTCATGTCAGTCCTTTTCAACCGGCGTGTTTTCTCTTCAACTGGTTCCGATCATGTCAACATCAGTAAGATCATTTATCAGTTCTTCTCAATGGTGTTTGTTTTCATCCGTCTCCAAGTTGCCTTTGTTTTCCCGCCCATCCACCCTTTTTCCTCAAGGACTCAAATTCTTAATCAAATATCCATCTTTTGGTTATGAAGTCTATCAATTCTTTTCCATCAATGTTCTTATCCGGTGATTCTCATGAAGATTCTAATGGAGCGTCAAACTCATCATTCTTCGTTCTTTTCTTCTCCGGTGGATTCCATTCAAGCTTTGTCGATCATATCTTTTTCTCGTTTCAATGCTTTTCTTATGCCGGTGCACCTCATAATAATTCACTTCTCGCTATACATTTGTTCAGAAGTGCTGAAGAAATCTCAGAAGATTCGTGTTTCCACTCTACATTCGTTCAATCTCTTTCGAGGATGCTTTCTCATTCAAGCCTTTTAATTCAACCGGTGCTATCTCTCTCTCTCTTCAAATCTTTTCAATGGTGTTTTTCTCTTGAGTGGGCCCTAACCCACATGTCATTTTCCAGGATCTTACCTGACTCTTCTAATTTTACCGGAGTTATTCTCAAATTCATTTCAAAATTGACGTAAGAATGATTTATCATCAGTTAAATGTCTTTCTCCAAGATCTTTCAAATTCATTTCATTGTTGATTCAACTTTTATATTCTTCTTTATCCCGGTGTGCCTCAATAATTCTTGGTGGTGTTTCTCGTTGTCATTCTCATCTTTTGAAGACCGAAGAAGAGTTTTCCTTCATATCTTGCCCCATTCTCGGAAATCATCTCATAATTGTATTTGATTGTGAGAATCCTTTTCACCTATCCGGAGCATTTCAAGAGTTTTTCAGTTTGTTTATCCGAAGGCCATCAGTTCGGGATTATCCATTTCAGCTTCAGCTCTCGTTCTTCAAAATCTTACCAGTGCTTCATTCAAGTGATCTCTAATCAGTTCATGATCCCTCCGTTCTCATGGATCTGAAATCTCTCAAGTATCTTCATTCGTTTTCCAATTCTACCCGGTGATTTGTGCCATTGCTACTATCATTTTCAATTCTTACGGTGGCTCGTTCAAGAGTTCTCTTCATTCTTTGTCATATCAATTCATTCGTTCTTTCCAAGTCTACCGGTGGTTCATTAAAAACCTTCCCAAGTTGGCGCAATATCTATCTTAATCCTTTCTTTGGGAATAAGTAGTATGCCAAATCCGCTGCTTGTCATTAATTTAAATTAAGGATAAGCGTAACATAATTCTTATTCTTGTTTCAACCAAGTGATTAATTTCTTATTCCGGAGGTTCATCAAAATTCTTGATTTCTTTTATTCATCTTTCTTTCCCGGAGTTCCAAGCTCTAATTATCACGGAGATCCATCTAAATCATTGCAAGGCTTCAATCTTATTCTTTTCATCATTCAATTATTTTGGATCATTCTTTTATTACCGGAGTTCTTCATGGATGTTCTACATGATGGTTCATCAAAGATTTAATTCCTTCTTGAAGGGTTCATCAACATTCTTTTCAGAGGAGCTCAAGCATTCTTCATCTTGCAATCCGGAGTACAATTCTTTCTGCCATATCATTGGAGGTGGTATTATGTCATTCTTGATAATTTGAGTTCATGTTTCATGATTCACATGTTGTTAAGAATGAGGTATTTTAAATCCATCAACCTCTTCGTTGGAGTTATCTTGGGTTATATTTCAACAAAAGCTTTCCCTAAGGATTAATGCTATTAATGGTGATAATATATGATCCAAGTTCTGCATCTATCCTCCCGATGAAATAGCTCTCTCGTCTCCTTGTTCATATCAATCCAATTCTTTTCCCGTGTGTGGCAGGTTGTCACCTCATAATTTGAGATGTATTCCATAAGACCATATCAAGATTATTCTTTTCGTTGTTGGTTTTCCAACAACTCCGTTCTAGCTTTTGTTGTAAGCGTGCTCCCTCAAGATCTTGCTTCTCGTCGTTCATTCCATTCCATTCTTACTTCTGTTCCGGAGGCGTTGTGATGTTGCTCTCTTCAACCCATCTTTTTGTTTTGTCGGGATCAAGTTTTTTTATTGGTTTATCCTTTTAACCGGAGTGTGTGCCTGCTGCTCAAGTTCTTTCATTTTAACAAGCCTTGCATCTCTTTTCTACCGGAGTGCTGTCCGAATTTGATCTTCCTTGTTACTCTTCCCTACCGGAGTGCTTTCAACTTTGTTCTTCTTCGTTGCATTCTTTCTTTCAATTGTTCAACCTCGCAAGGTTCTTTGGTTTCACTCATTGGTCAAAGAAGCAACTTAGTTTTACCTCTTCTCTTCCTCTTCTTTTTCCCTCCGGTGCCATCCTAGATCTCGGGACGAGATCCTCTCGTAGTGGTGGAGTGTTGTAACGCCCCAAGACTGGAGCTGCAGATGCCTTCCAGGGTTCCCGGGTTTCTCTGTGTGTTTTATTTTTTTGCTTGCTCCTTTTATGTTTGCATTGCATCATGTCATCATGCCATCATGTCATTAATTTTGCAACTCAACTAAATAAACCGTATGGATCTTCGATCCATTTAAACCAAGGGAATTCACATGGTGATTCTCTTTACAACATATATCCCAATATTAGGGAGCTATGATAAAAATTATTCCATTTATTTGGAATTAACCATAACACACTTGCAAATATCCCATGCCATTTTCCTTCTCAACTCTTGGTCTCTAACTTTGTCATATATCTTTTCTTCATTTTCTGGAGCTCCACCTAATTTCTCAACATTTTTGGGCACTTCGAAAAACTTGTCCTAGTTCAAACCTTTTGAATTAAATTCAAATGAATTTGAATTTAATCTTTCAAACTTGACCTTTTCTATTTTCTCGATCCGTGCACATTTTCACGAGTCCGTGAAAATTATCCCCATGCCCAGAGTCCTCCCCTACCTTCTCTTTCTTTTCTTTCTCTTTTTCTGTTTTGTTTTAAAGGGAAAAAGATGGGAAAGAGTGAGAGAAAGCAGAGAGCCCAACTGGGCCTCCCTAGGCCATTTTCCGCGCAGGCCCACCTAGAACACCCGCACCCAGGCCAGCCCAAGGCCCACTTCCTCCCTAACCTAGCGCTGACCGAACCCTCGCTCTCTCCCTCCTCCTCGTTCCCTCACCGCCGCCAGTAGGGCTGCATGCACACACGCACGCTCCCTTCCCTCGATCCCATCTCTCCCTCCCGCAGCGCTCGACTCCCCCATCTCCCTCGCAGCCTCGCTCTCTCCCGATTCTCTCTTCTCCCGTTCTCGCGCCGCCAGAGAGGAGCGGTCTCTCGCCCCACCCATGCACGCAGGAGCCCCGCGCTCGGTCCCCGTCATCACCAGCGCACCTCGTCGCCCCGTCCCCGCATGGCTCCATCCTAACCGACTGCAAGCTCCGTCCAGCGAGCGCCAGGGCGTTCCTCATGTTCATGGCCTCCTCGCCGCCGTTCACCTTCGCCTCGAGCTCCCGGAGAGCACCGCGCCTCCTGCCATGGCCTCCTCCTCGCCTCGAAGCCCCGCGCCCTGGGCTTCTTCCTCGCGCTCCTTGCCATGGTCATGTGCCCCTCGATCCAGCAGGACCATGCCCTGCCTCACTGCCGTTCGCCTCCGGCGAGCATCCGCAGAAGCTCATCCACCTCGCCATGCTCCTGTTTCCTCTCCAGCGCTGCCCCTGTTGCCTCTTGTTTTGGCCACAGAGATCCTTCGATGACCCGTGTGCCTCGCCGTGACCGCTTCTTGTCGTTGGACTGCCGAGATGCAGCCCCGGGGCTCTTCTGATCGCTGCAAAATTTCACCTCAGCACCACTTGCACCCCCATGATTCGGTTATCCTTCATCCGCATGCCAAGACCGGACCCGTTAAGTACAACCACACCGTGTTGATACGGGAACCACTACCGTCGACCTCCGAAGAACAGGGTTTTGCCGAGTACCCCTTCGTTTTGTCAAGACCATCAAGTCCCTCGACGACAAGTGCACGACTACGCAGATTGTACCAAGTACCCCTTCGTTTCGACGAGACCAGCAAGTCGAAAGAACGCCAAGTTCGACGACGCTCTCCGCCCGAACGACTACCGCCGATGCGTACCTCTCTGTCGCCGTGGGTTTCGTCAAGTTCAACAATGAACCCCGAAGCCCTCGGATTCGTCATGTCCAAAGGTGCAAGTACCACTCCGAACCATGTACGTCGACCGTCGCTGAAGACCCATGTAACGCGAACGTCAAGTTCAACTACCATCGCGTGAACCGCTACTTCAACTATGAACGTGAACGACTACCGTCGCAGAACAACTACTTCCTCTACTTCCCTCGACGAACTCGAACCGTCCCATTTCGCACGCTTTGAAGGTATAACCGCCAAGAACGAACGTCCGAGAATGAATGCTTGTGTTGTATGGGGTGCACCCTTTGTCTGCACCGTGTCCGATTTGTGACTCGTTTTCCATGCCACTAACCCATGGGAACCCGGTAGTCGGGATCACCCCACCATCTTTTATATGCTCCCGTCACTTTTCCTTTTGCATCGGTATTTCCATGAGCTACCAGAACCGTTATCATTGCCGTGGCACTCCCTTTCTTTCCACCACGGTGACAAATGCTTCTTAATGCTCTTGTCAAACTTTTAATAAAAATTGCATAAACTTGCACATGTCATCCGCGTCATGATAACAACTTCAAGATTGGTTAAAATTGTTGTTTGCATTAAATTACTAATGCATATGGGGTTTTACCGAAATTGTTGCTTGTTGTTTCGGCCCCATTTAAACTTGCCTAAATGTTTAGTTTTCTTATGCTTCACCTCTTGCCATGTTAATCAACATTTAATTTTGTTGGGTACTTAAACGAGATCAAACTAAATAACTTGTTGTGGTGTTTCGTCAATATGCAACTCGTTGCATATTGATCTCCACTTAATTTGTAGAATTGCTTGTGCACTTTTCCATGCCATGCCTCTTTAAACCGGACATGCATCATACTTGATTGCGCATCGTGCCATGATTATGTGATGGTTGTTTTACTATGTTGTTTGCTTTCTTTCCGGTGTTGCTTCTTCGGGTTAGTTCCGACAACGTCGTGTGTGTGAGAATCCGTTCGACTACGTCCGTGTATCTTCTTCATGGACTCGTTCTTCTTCCTTGCGGGATTTCAGGCAAGATGACCATACCCTCGAAATCACTTCTATCTTTGCTTGCTAGTTGCTCGCTCTTTTGCTATGCCTATGGTGCGATACCTACCACTTGCTTATCATGCCTCCTATATTGTTGAACCAAGCCTCTAACCCACCTTGTCCTAGCAAACCGTTGTTTGGCTATGTTACCGCTTTGCTCAGCCCCTCTTATAGCGTTGTTAGTTGCAGGTGAAGATTGAAGTTTGTTCCTTGTTGGAACATGGAGATGTTGTTCCTTGTTGGAACATGTTTACTTGTTGGGATATCGCAATATATCTTATTTAATTAATGCATCTATATACTTGGTAAAGGGTGGAAGGCTCGGCCTTATGCCTGGTGTTTTGTTCCACTCTTGCCGCCCTAGTTTTCGTCATATCGGTGTTACGTTCCCGGATTTTGCGTTCCTTACGCGGTTGGGTAATAATGGGAACCCCTTGACAGTTCGCCTTGAATAAAACTCCTCCAGCAAGGCCCAACCTTGGATTTACCATTTGCACTAACAACCTATAACCTTCCCTTGGGTTTTCGCGAGCCCGAGGGTCATCTTTATTTTAAACCCCCCCCCCCCAGGCCAGTGCTCCTCTGAGTGTTGGTCCGAAACGGGCAGCCTGCGGGGCCACCTCGGGGCAACTCGAGGGTTGGTTTTACTCGTAGCTTGACCTATCTGGTGTCCCCTGAGAACGAGATATGTGGAGCTCCTATCGGGATTTGTCGGCGTATCGGGCTGCTTTGCTGGTCTTGTTTTACCATTGTCGAAATGTCTTGTAGCCGGTATTCCGAGTCTGATCGGGTCTTCCCGCTAGAAGGAATATCCTTCGTTGACCGTGAGAGCTTGTGATGGGCTAAGTTGGGACACCCCTGTAGGGTTGTGAACTTTTGAAAGTCGTGCCCGCGGTTATGGGAAGATGAGAATTTGTTAATGTCCGGTTGTAGAAAACCTGAAGTTGACCTTAATTAAAATACATCAACCGCGTGTGTAACCGTGATGGTCTCTTTCCGGCGGAGTCCGGGAAGTGAACACAGTGTTGGAGTTATGCTTGATGTAGGTTGTTCTAGGATCACTTCTTGATCATAGTTTTCTCGACCGTGCTTTGCCTTCTCTTCTCGCTCTCATTTGCGTATGTTTAGCCACCATATATGCTAGTCTCTTGCTGCAGCTCCACCTCATACTTTTCCTTACCCATAAGCTTAAATAGTCTTGATCGCAAGGGTGCGAGATTGCTGAGTGCCGATGACTCATAGATACTTCCAAAACCAGCTTGCAGGTGTCGTTGAATCGTGCAGATGACGCAACCAAGCTCAAGGAGGAGCTCGATGAAGATCTTTTCCTTTGTGTTGTTTCGTTCTAGTTGATCAGTAGTGGAGCCCAGTTGGGGTCGATCGGGGATCTGTGTAGCATTTGGGGTAGTCTTCTTTCATTTTGGTTCCGTAGTCGGACCTTGATTGTAACTGGTTGATGTAATGCTTTATTCATGTAATTGTGTGAAGTGGCGAGTGTAAGCCAACTATGTATCTTTTCCCTTATTGTATTACATGGGTTGTTTGCGAAGATTACCTCACTTGCGACATTGCTTTCAATGCGGTTATGCCTCTAAGTCGTGCTTCGACACGTGGGAGATATAGCCGCATCGAGGGCGTTACATGCTCCTAGGGGGATAGATTGGTAGGAAAAGACCATCGCTCGTCCCGGACCGCCACTCATAAGGAGGACAATCAAATAACACCTCATGTTTCAAATTTGTTGCATAACGTTTACTATACGTGCATGCTATGGGACTTGCAAACTTCAACACAAGTATTTCTAAATTTCACAACTACTCAACTAGCATGACTTTGATATTATTACCTCCATATCTCAAAACAATCATCAAGCATCAAACTTTTCTTAGTATTCAACAAACTCATACGAAAGTTTTATTAATCTTGCATACCAAGCATATTAGGATTTTAAGCAAATTACCATGCTAATAAGACTCTCAAAATAATCTAAGTGAAGCATGAGAGATCAATAGGTTTCTATAAAACAAATCCACCACCGTGCTCTAAAAGATATAAGTGAAGCACTTGAGCAAAAACTATAAAGGTCAAAAGATATAAGTGAAGCACATAGAGTATTCTAACAAATTCCAAATCATGTTCGGCTCTCTCAAAAGGTGTGTACAGCAAGGATGATTGTGGTATACTAGAAATCAAAGACTCAAATCATAAAAGACGCTCCAAGCAAAACACATATCATGTGGTGGATAAAAATATAGCTCCAAGTAAAGTTACCGATAGAAGTAGACGAAAAAGAGGGGATGCCTTCCGGGGCATCCCCAAGCTTTGGCTTTTAGGTGTCCTTAGATTATCTTGGGGGTGCCATGGTCATCCCCAAGCTTAGGATCTTGCCACTCCTTGTTCCATAATCCATCAAATCTTTACCCAAAACTTGAAAACTTCACAACACAAAACATAAAGTAGAAAACTCGTGAGCTCCGTTAGCGAAAGAAAACAAAAGACCACTGCAAGGTACTGTAATGAACTCATTATTTATTTGTATTGGTGTTATACCTACTGTATTACAACTTATCTATGGATTATAAACTATTTTACTAGCCATAGATTCATCAAAATAAGCAAACAACACACGAAAAACAGAATCTGTCACAAACAGAACAGTCTGTAGTAATCTGTAGCTAGCGCAAGATCTGGAACCCCAAAAATTCTAAAATAAATTCCTGGACTTGAGTAATTTATCTATTAATCATATGCAAAAATAATTAACTAAATAGCACTTTCCAAATAAAAATGACAGCAGTTCTCATGAGCGCTAAAGTTTCTGTTTTTTACAGCAAGTTCAACAAGACTTTCCCCAAGTCTTCGCAACGGTTCTACTTGGCACAAACACTAATTAAACACAAAAAACACAACCAAAGCAGAGGCTAAATAATTTATTTATTACTAAACAGGAGCAAAAAGCAAGGAATAAAAATAAAATTGGGTTGCCTCCCAACAAGCGCTATCGTTTAACGCCCCTAGCTAGGCATAACAAGCAAGAATAGATCTAGGTATTGCCATCTTTGGTAGGCAATCCATAAGTGGCTCTCATGATAGATTCATATGGTAATTTTATTTTCTTTCTAGGGAAGTGTTCCATGCCCTTTTTTAATGGAAATTGAAATCTAATATTCCCTTCCTTCATATCAATAATTGCACTAACCGTTCTAACGAAAGGTCTACCGAGAATAATAGGGCAAGAAGGATTGCAATCTATATCAAGAATGATAAAATCTACGGGCACATAATTCCTATTTGCAACAATAAGAACATCATTAATTCTTCCCATAGGTTTCTTAATAGTGGAATCCGCAAGATGCAAGTTTAGAGAGCAATCATCAAAATCACGGAAATCTAGCAAATCACACTCATCATAAAGTTTTCTAGGGATAGAAACTTCCAATTCAAGTTTTTCTTCGTAAGATTGCATCAAGGCATCAACGATATGTTTTAGTAAACGCTTTATTTTGACTATAAGCGTGAGGAGATTTTAGCACAGATTGCAACAAGGAAATACAATCAATTAAAGAGAAATTTTCATAATTAAATTCCTTGAAATCCAATATAGTGGGTTTAGCAACATTTAGGGTTTTAAGTTCTGCAATCCCACTTTTATCAAATTTAGCATCAAGACCAATAAATTCCAAATTCTTAGAATGCCTTCTAGGTAAATGTGGATCATATTCAGTCCCATCATCATCAAGATTCATATTGCAAAACAAAGATTTAATAGGGGACACATCAATAACTTTTAGATCTTCATCATTATTTTCATAGGAACTAGAAGAACACTCTTTTATAAAGGCATCTTTCTTAGCACGCATCCTAGCGGTTCTTTCTTTGCACTCGTCAATGGAAATTCTCATGGCTTTGAGAGACTCATTGATATCATTCTTAGGTGGAATAGATCTAAGTTTCAAAGAATCAACATCAAGAGCAATTCTATCAACGTTCCTAGCCAAATCATCAATCTTAAGCAATTTTTCTTCAATCATAGCATTAAAATTCTTTTGCGAAGAAATAAATTCTTTAATATTAGATTCAAAATCAGAGGGCATCTTATTATAATTTCCATAAGAATTGTTGTAGGAATTACCATAATTATTAGAGGGATTACTAGGATAAGGCCTAGGATTGAAATTTCCTCTATACGAGTTGTTGCCAAAATTGTTCCTACCAACAAAATTCACATCCATAGATTCATTATTATTCTCAATCAAAGTAGACAAGGGCATATCATTAGGATCAGAAGAAACACTCTTATTAGCAAATAATTTCATAAGTTGATCCATCTTTCCACTCAAAACATTAATTTCTTCTATCGCATGCACCTTTTTAGTAGATCTTTCAGTATGCCATTGAGAATAATTAACCATAATATTATCTAGGAATTTAGTAGCTTCTCCTAAAGTGATTTCCATAAAAGTGCCTCCCGCGGCTGAATCTAAAAGATTTCTAGAAGCAAAATTCAATCCGGCATAAAATTTTTGTATAATCATCCACAAATTTAAACCATGAGTAGGGCAATTATGTATCATTAATTTCATTCTATCCCAAGCTTGTGCAACATGTTCATGATCGAGTTGTTTAAAATTCATAATATTGTTTCTAAGAGAGATGATCTTAGCGGGAGGAAAATACTTAGAGATAAAAGCATCTTTGCACTTGTTCCATGAATCAATACTATTTTTAGGCAAAGATGAAAATCAAGCTTTAGCACGACCTCTAAGCGAAAAAGGAAATAGCTTCAATTTAACAATATCATTATCAACATCTTTCTTCTTTTGCATGTCACACAAATCAACGAAGCTATTAAGATGGGTAGCGGCATCTTCACTAGGAAGGCCGGAGAACAGATCTTTCATGACAAGATTCAACAAAGCAGTATTAATTTCACAAGATTCAGCATCGGTAAGAGGAGCAATCGGAGTGCTAAGGAAATCAATATTGTTGGTATTGGTGAAGTCACACAATTTAGTATTATCTTGAGCCATCGCGACAAACAAGCAATCCAACACACGAGCAAACAAAAAGCAAACGGGCAAAAGAGGCAAATAGAGAGGGAGGATAGAGAGAGAGGGCGAATAAAATGGCAAGGGTGAAGTGGGGGAGAGGAAAATGAGAGGCAAATGACAAATAATGTAATGCGGGAGATAGGGATTGTGATGGGTACTTGGTATGTTAACTTTTGCGCAGGCTCCCCGACAACGGCGCCAGAAATTCTTCTTCCTACCTCTTGAGCACTACGTTGGATTTCCCCGAAGAGGAGAGGATGATGCAGCAAAGTAGCATAAGTATTTCCCTCAGTTTTTGAGAACCAAGGTATCAATCCAGTAGGAGGCTATGTTCGAGTCCCTCGTACCTACACAAAAACAATAGCTCAACGCAACCAACACGCTTAGGGGTTGTCAATCCCTTCACGGTCACTTACGAAAGTGAGATCTGATAGAGATGATAAAAAATATTTTTGGTATTTTTGGTATAGAGATGCAAAGTAAAAAGTAAAACCAAAGTGAAAGCAAAGCAATAATAAAGTGATGGAGATTGATATGATGATAAAGAGAACCGGGGGCCATAGGTTTCACTAGTGGCTTCTCTCAAGAGCATAAGTATTCTACAGTGGGTGAACAAATTACTGTTGAGCAATTGACAGAATTGAGCATAGTTATGAGAATATCTAGGTATGATCATGCATATAGGCATCACGTCCGAGGCAAGTAGACCGAAACGATTCTGCATCTACTACTATTACTCCACTCATCGACCGCTATCCAGCATGCATCTAGAGTATTAAGTTAAAAATAGAGTAACGCCTTAAGCAAGATGACATGATGTAGAGGGATAGTTTCATGCAATATGATAAAAACCCCATCTTGTTATCCTCAATGTCAACGATACAATATGTGCCTTGCTACTCCTTCTGTCACTAGGAAAGGACACCGCAAGATCGAACCCAAAGCTAAGCACTTCTCCCATGGAAAGAACAACCAATCTAGTAGGCCAAACCAAACTAATAATTTGAAGAGACTTGGAAAGATAACCAATCATACATAAAAGAATTCAGAGAAGATTCAAATATTATTCATAGATAAACTTGATCATAAACCCATAGTTCATCAGTCTCAGCAAACACACCGCAAAAAGAAGATTACATCGAATAGATCTCCACAAGAGAGGGGGAGAACATTGTATTGAGATCCAAAAAGAGAGAAGAAGCCATCTAGCTACTAGCTATGGACCCGTAGGTCTGAACTAAACTAATCACACTTCATCGGAGAGGCTTGGATGATTATGTAGAAGCCCTCCGTGATCGATGCCTCCTCCGACGGAGCTCCGGAACAGGCCCCAAGATGGGATCTCGTCGATACAGAAAGTTGTGGCGGTGGAATTAGGTTTTTGGCTCCTGTTCTGATCGTTTGGGGGTATGTAGATATATATAGGAGGAAGAAGTACGTCGGTGGAGCTTCGAGGGGCCCACGAGGCAGGGGGCGGGCCCTCCACCCTCGTGACCGCCTCGTGGCTTTCTTGACGGAAGTTCCAACTCTCCTGGGTCTTATCTGATGAGGAAATCACGTTCCCGAAGGTTTCATTCCATTTGGACTCCGTTTGATATTCCATTTCTTCGAAACCCTAAAACAGGCAAAAAATAGCAATTCTGGGCTGGGCCTCCGGTTAATAGGTTAGTCCCAAAAATAATATAAAAGTGGAAAATAAAGCCCAATATAGTCCAAACAATAGATAATATAGCATGGAGCAATCAAAAACTATAGATACGTTGCAGACGTATCAATACCATCAGGCTATGCCTCTAAGTCGTGCCCCGACATGTGGGAGATATAGCCACATTGTGGGTGTTACAAGTTGGTAATCAGAGCCTCCCCCGACTAAGGAGCCCCCTGCTTGATCGAATCGCTGATGTTGTTGTGTCTAGAACAAAAAAATTTGAGTCTTAGGATTACATATATCGGAGAGTAGGATTCTTTTTACTCCTCAATCCCTTCGTCGCTCTGGTGAGGCCTCATGACATAGAGTTTTGTCTCTTCTCTCCTCAAATTTCACTAAAAAAATTAGGATCACGCGGGTATCTTGGAATCGTTTTGATGGTTTTGTGACGAGAACATTGTTCTTGGTGCCTCCTGACATTTAGGGGTTGTGGCGGTGTCCCAGGGAGTTGAGCTCCGAGGTGTTGTCGTCACAATTTTACCATTGCAGTTCTGGAATACCTGAGTTCGCCGACATCGAAAATCTCTTTTATGCAGTTGTTGGTGAGATAACCTCGACGCCACCCAGTACCGGGGCGGGAGTTCAGGAGTATTGCCATAACTCGTATAACGGATGCTTTTCGAAGGTTGAGGTAGATGGTTTCCGAGGGTTTCTTGGTTATGTGTTGAAGGATGGATACAGCTGGATGTAGGATTTGCTAGTTTTGTGTGAGATATTATGCTTCCCTTGTATCCCCAACACCTGATTGCATAACCAGAAAGTTTCGGTAGTTTCATAGGTGGGAATTCAAGTAGCTCTAGTATTTTTTCCTGTAGATATTTGGTTTGTGATTGGGTAATCCTTACCACTTATTTGTTCATATCCGTACCATGTAGCTTTATTTCATCTACCTTTATCTAAGTGGCTTCTCAACTTAATGGAAGTGTGATGATTTACTTTGGAATTCATTCGTTCATTCTTGTTCAAATGTTAAGGCTATATGTTGCAATTTTGATCCATTGATTCAGCTTGAATATATGTCTTTCAAGATGCTAACGGATGTCAACCTCTTCAGGATGGCTCCTCCAACGCGTCAGAATCCGGACCGCAATGATGGGGAACAGTCAAACCCTCCACCACCACCTCCACCTCCGGGGGCATGGAAAGCTATCATGGAAGCCACAAACGTCAACACTCAGATGCTTTTGCAACTCTTGCAAGAGCGCAACCAAGGCCATGGCAACCAAGGAAATCAAGGCCAAGCCAACAATCAACCTCAGTTTGCTACCCTCAACCAGTTCCTCACAAACCAGCCAAAGTCCTTCAGCAACTGTGTCGAGGCCACAGACGCTGACGACTGGCTCATGGATATCTGCAAACATTTTGAGTGTAGCAATGTCAGGCCTGAGGACTTTGTCAAGTTTGCTTCATTTCAACTCAAAGACCAAGCTGCTGAGTGGTAGCAACAATACAGAGATTCTAGAGGAGGTCGTGTGATTACCTGGGATGATTTCCGCCGAGACTTCAAAGCTAATCACATTCCACAAAGTGTTGCTGAGAGCAAGCGTGAGGAGTTCTGCAATCTCAAGCAAGGCAGCATGTCTGTGTATCAATACAATATCCAGTTTCAGAAACTCGCTCGCTTCGCTAAACAAGACGTCCCTGATGAAAAGAGCATGATTTATCAATTCAGAGGTGGTCTCAGATAAGATATGCAATTAGCTCTCGTGCTTCTTGAGCCGACTAAGTATGATGAATTCTACAACATGGCACTAAAGCAAGGAGCTGCTCAGTTCAAGTGCGAGGCATCTAAGAAGAGAGTCAGGGATGCATTTCAATCTTATTCTTCATCACAACTGACAGCTAAGCAACAGAAGTTCTGGTTGCCTCATCCTCCTCCGTTTCGTCAGCCTTACCAGCAGAAGAGTAAAGGTGGCAATGGATCTTCCCACCACCCAACCCAGGCTATCAGAACAAAGCTCAGTCTCAAACTCCAAGTTCAAGTGCTCCTTATCACCGTCTTCTCTCAGAGGTTACTTGCAACAAGTGTCAGCAGAAAGGGCACTATGCAAACAAATGCTTCAACCAAACGCGCCTTCCGCCTCCTCCTCCTGTGAGATCTGCCAGCAATGCAGTGGTCAAGCATAATCCCAAGCATGCTAAGGTCAACATGATGAACGCAGCTTAGGCAGAGGATTCTTTAGAAGTGATCATGGGTAACCTTCCAGTTAACTCCATTCCTGCAAAAGTTCTTTTTGATACTGGTGCATCGCATTGTTTCATGTCAAGACCGTTTTTTTGCCAAGCATGAATTCGTTTCTTCTCATTTGGGTAAATCCATGGATATTGTTTCTCCGGGTAAATGGTTGAGTGCCAGTTTGGTGGTTCCAGATGTTTCCAACAAGATGGGAGACTATAATCTCTGTCTTCTCCAATGGTGCTTGGTGACTCGGATATTGATCTAATTCACGGCATGGACTTGCTTTCTCAGCACAAGGCTCAGCTTGATTGTGCTGCCTGGCAGATTCAATTGACACACCCTTCTGAGGATGTGATCATCTATGCCGCTCGAGATGAAACCATTCGACTATTTTCTCTTAATGAGAACGGCGAGTTGAATGCCATCTCTTAGATTCCAGTCATTTGTGATTATCAAGACGTCTTTCCAGAAGAGCTTCCGGGAATGCCTCCTCACCAGCCAGTTGAATTCGTTATCGATCTTGAGCCTGGCACGGAACCTGTTTGCAAACGTCCTTGCAAGCTTGGACCAGAGGAGTTGAAGGAGTTGAAGAAACAACTCGATGAACAAGAGCGTATGGGTCTGATCAGACCGAGTTCATCTCCATGGGGTTGTGGTGTCTTTGTTCTGTTGTTATTTTGATGCCATGTAAACATGATGCTACAGTGAGATCCATGCTTGTTTTGAGTTGCTTCAGTAAGGATGTTTTGGACATATGGTTATGCTCTTTCTATCCATGCCCATGTTTGCAATTATGGAGTGCCCTAGAATGCCTTAATCTTGCTCTACTTTTGCTATAAAATGTTCATGGCAGATTGTTTACATGTTAATCAATTTTGCCATCGTTGTTGTTAGTGATCAATGCATGCTATGAACTTTCTCTTGCCATGGTTAGCTTCATGAACATGTCTTCTTGCTGTAGGTATGCTTGTTTTGTCAGGCAAGGCTTTGTGATGAGTGATTTGAGCTTGCAAAGATGCCTTCATAATTCTGTTTATGCCATGCTCAGTTTTCTGCCAAGTCTGAAACTGTTAATAAAACTTTCTATGTTTACATGGGTGACATCATATCTTATGTGCCTTTTTGGCTAATAATTAGTAAGGGAATTTTGTTCTATGCATTTAGTAGATTCATGACATGCCTTTGTTTGCTATGATCTGTTCCGATAGCATGTTGTTTGCTAGTTCTAAACATTGATTCCTGATGTTATTCCTAGCATGTTAGTTTTGCACTAATTCTGTGAAGCTGATATCTTTTGCACTTTTGCCATGCTTGTTTGAACCTGCTCTTGTGTGATTTAGCCGTAGCTCAGTGTTCATGTTTTGTCAAGCATCTTGAGTACATCACTTCCTTATTCTTTGTTGCTATGTTGGAGTGTGGTAGCTTAGTTTCTTGTTGCATTCTAGAGGGCATTGTGCCTTTCTTGTTTTGCTTGCCATTTGCAAACCGTGCAACCGTTTCCGGCGATCTTTATTTCGATTTCGACCGAAATCATCTCATCTTTCCAGCGGCACACTTGGTTTGCCAAATTGATGCCTTGTTCATTGTTTCCCTTCCGAAGCACGCATTTGCATTGCATATCACATCCCGCATGTCATGCCATGTTTTGCATCATGTTGTTTGTGCATGGCACCATGATTGATTGTTGGTCCTTTGCTTGTGTTCTTGCTTTGGGTAGAGTCGGGAGACAAGTACGTGATCAAGGAACCTGTTGAGTACGCTAACGAGGATCAAGCTTTCGGCAACTCTGAGAACTTTGCAGGCAAGATGACCATACCGTCAAAATCACTTCTATCTTTGCTTGCTAGTTGTTTGCTCTATTGCTATGCCGCGATACCTACCACTTGCCTTATCATGCCTCCCATATTGCCATGTCAATCCTCTAACCCACCTTTCCTAGCAAACCGTTGTTTGGCTATGTTACCACTTTTGCTCAGCCCCTCTTATAGCGTTGCTAGTTGCAGGTGCAGATGAAGTTTGTTCCATGTTGGAACATGGATATTGTTGGGATATCATTTTTATCTCTTATTTACTTTAATGCATCTATATACTTGGTAAAGGGTGGAAGGCTCGGCCTTATGCCTGGTGTTTTGTTCCACTCTTGCCGCCCTAGTTTCCGTCATATCGGTGTTATGTTCCTTGATTTTGCGTTCCTTACGCGGTTGGGTGTTATGGGAACCCCTTGACAGTTCGCCTTGAATAAAACTCCTCGAGGAAGGCACAACCTTGGTTTAACCATTTGCCTACCTACCACCACATATCTTCCCTTGGGTTCTGCAGACTCAAGGGTCATCTTTATTTTAACCCCCCCCCCCCCGGGGCCAGTGTGCCTCTGAGTGTTGGTCCGAAACGGGCAACCTGCGGGGCCACCTCTGGCAACTCGAGGGTTGGTTTTACTCGTAGCTTGACCTATCCGGTGTGCCCTAAGAACGAGATACGTGCGACTCCTATCGGGATTTGTTGGCACATCGGGCGGCTCTGCTGGTCTTGTTTTACCATTGTCGAAATGTCTTGTAACCGGGATTCCGAGACTGATCGGGTCTTCCCGGGAGAAGGAATATCCTTCGTTGACCATGAGAGCTTGTGATGGGCTAAGGTGGGACACCCCTGCAGGGTTTTGAACTTTCGAAAGCCGTGCCCGCGGTTTTGGGCATATGGGAATTTGTTAATATCCGGTTGTAGAGAACTTGACACTTAACTATATTAAAATGAACCAACCGCGTGTGTAGCCATGATGGTCTGTTTTCTGCGGAGTCCGGGAAGAGAACATGGTCTTGTGTTATGCTTGAACGTAAGTAGTTTCAGGATCACTTGTTGATCATATTATAGCTTCTCGACCATGCTTTGCTTCTCTTCTCGCTCTCATTTGCGTAAGTTAGCCACCATATATGCTAGTACTTGATGCAGCTCCACCTCCCTACCCTTTCCTACCCTTAAGCTTAAATAGTCTTGATCTCGCAGGTGTGAGATTGCTGAGTCCCCGTGACTCACAGATACTTCCAAATAGATGCAGGTGCCGATGATGCCAGTGCAGGGGACGCTACCGAACTCAAGTGGGAGTTCGACGAGCATCTGGGCCGTTACTATGTTTCTTTTCCGGATGATCAGTAGAGGAGCCCAGTTGGAACTCAAGTGGGAGTTCGACGAGGATTCGGGCCAAACCATTCGAAGTTTTCTATGATGCTTCCCTGCAAGGTCTTGGTGCTGTGTTAATGCAAGAGAAGAAAGTTGTGGCTTATACCTCTCGTCAGTTGAATCCCAACGAAAGGAACTACCCCACTCACGACCTCGAGTTGGCGGCAGTTGTCCATGCATTATTAACATGGAGACATCTCATGTTGGGAATGAAAGTGGACATCTTCACAGATCATAAGAGCCTGAAGTACATCTTCACTCAGCCCAACCTCAGCCTCAGACAGACTCATTGGGTCGAAATGATTCAAGAATACAATCCGAGTGTTGAATATACTCCAGGCAAGGCCAATGTAATTGCAGATGCTTTGAGCAGGAAGGCTTACTGCAACAGTTTAATTCTCAAGCCCTTCCAACCGAACCTTTGTGAAGCTTTCCGCAAACTGAATCTCCAAGTTGTTCCTCAAGGCTTTATTGCCAACCTCCAAGTCTCTCCTACTTTGGAAGATCAAATTTGTGAGGCACAACTTCTTGATGCCATGGTGAAGAAGGTGAAAAATGGGATTGCCAAGAGCCAACCCAAATACAAGTGCTATCGCATTGATGACAAAGACACTCTATTCTTTGAGGATTGAATTGTGGTTCCTAAAGGTGATCTACGGAAAATCATTATGAACGAGGCACACAATTCCATTCTATCCATTCATCCTGGAAGTACGAAGATGTACCATGACCTCAAGCAGTCGTATTGGTGGACTCGAATGAAGCGAGAAATTGCTCAATTCGTGAATGAATGTGATGTCGGCAGAAGGGTGAAAGCAGAACACCAACGGCCAGCTGGTCTCCTCCAACCTCTTGCCATTCCAGAATGGAAGTTTGACCATATTGAGATGGACTTCGTGACTGGATTTATGAAGTCCAAGCGTGGTAATGATGCTATCTTCGTCGTCATCGACAAACTTACAAAAGTGGCTCATTTTCTTCCTATCAAAGAATCTATCACAGCAGCTGAGTTGGCAGAGCTATACACCTCCAGGATTGTCTCTTTGCACGGCATTCCACAGTTGATATCTTCAGATCGTGGAAGCATCTTCACTTCTAAGTTCTAGGATTCCTTCCAGAAGGCCATGGGCACCAACATTCGTTTCAGCACAGCCTTCCATCCTCAAACTAGTGGCCAAGTCGAGCGAGTCAATAAAATTCTTGAAGATATGCTCAGGGCTTGTGTCATTTCTTTCGGTATGAAGTGGGAAGATTGTCTTCCATATGCCGAGTTCTCCTACAACAACAGCTTCCAAGCGAGCTCGGGCAAGGCCCCATTCGAAATTCTCTATGGCAGAAAGTGTCGTACTCCTCTTAATTGGTCAGAGACTGGTGAACGCCAACTTCTTGGCAGTGACTCAATCACAGAGGCTGAAGAAATGTTTAAAGTCATCCGTGAAAATCTAAAAGCCGCGCAATCGCGCCAGAAGAGTTACTATGATAGAAAGCACCGTCACTTGGCTTTCGAGATCGGAGACCATGTCTACCTCCGTGTCTCTCCAATGAAAGGCACTCATCGCTTAGGTATCAAAGGGAAGCTTGCCCCTAGATACGTGGGTACTTTCAAGATCATTGGCAAAAGAGGCGATCTCGCCTATCAACTTGAGCTTCTGTCCAACTTCACAAATGTGCACGATGTGTTTCACGTGTCACAGCTTCGCAAGTGCTTCAAGACTCCTGAGCGCACCATCGACTTCGAAGATATTGATCTTCAAGAAGATTTGTCTTATCATGAGCATCCCATTGCTATTCTTGAAGAAACCGAGCGCAAGACTCGCAACAAGTCTATCAAATTCCTGAAAGTGAAGTGGTCACACCATTCCGACCGAGAAGCCACCTGGGAACGCGAGGACCACCTCAGTTCCGAATATCCGGAGTTCTTTCAGTCCTAGATCTCGGGACAAGATCCTTTCGTAGTGGTGGAGTGTTGTAACACCCCGGATGTAACTTGCCATATTTGTAACTCCGACTCTTGCCATTTTCGGCTTAAGTTATGAGATTCCCTTTGTGGTTGGGTTTCTGTCTTCATTTTGCATTTTGTTCATGTCATGCATTTCATATCATGTCATCATGTGCATCGCATTTGCATACATGTTCGTCTCTTGCATCCGAGCATTTTCCCTGTTGTCCATTTTGTAATCCGACACTCCTACGTGCACCGGCGCACCCCTCTTGCCTCTTTTCGTGAGCGGGTGTTAAACATTCTTGGAATGGACCGAGATTTGCCAAGTGGCCTTGGTACACCACCGGTAGACCACCTGTCAAATTTTGTGCCATTTGGAGTCCGTTTGATACTCCAACGGTTAACCGGGAACCGCAAAAGCCTCTTGTGTGTTGCAGCCCAACACCCCTCCAAAACAGCCCAACAACCCATGTAAACCACTCCCATGTCCTCCGTCGTCGGATCACGATCATGTGGGCAAAAACTAAACTCCATTTGGACACTCCTACCTCCTCCTAGCTATAAATATGTGCACCCCTCCTCCAAATCCAAGTCCAAACCGT
>NC_041390.1:427458521-427474056 GCF_002162155.2 Triticum dicoccoides
GCCGCCCCACGTGTCGCGCCGCCTCTTCTCCGCGGATCCGCGCCAAGGGTCGGCCGAATCCGGCGCCCCAGAGCTCCGGCGCTGCCCCGTCCTTCTCCGGCGAGCACCCCCCCTCCTCTCTGACAAGAGCTCGGATCCACCTCGGTTCGCACGCCACGAAGAACCCTAGATCTGGGAGGTCATTTTTTTCTCTAAGTCCTTTCCCCTCATGATTTATGCCCCTGTTCATCATACCATAACTCCATGAACGCAGCTCTGTTTCATGCATATAAGATATCAAAATGTTCATTGGGAGATGCTCTTCATTTCATTCCATTGTGGCATGCTTGTTTTAGTTCATCTTCATGCCCTAATTATTGATGCAAGAGTGCTATAAAATGTTTGCTGCTGCTACTTATCAGTTTAGGGTGATTTGTCATTTTTGTCACATTTGATGAGTGCTTCATATGGGCATGAGCTCTACATGTGTTTTGATCTATGCCATTCCATCTTCACAGGGGTGCTTGCCGTGTATTTTTGTGATCTTTTTGGTGACTTGCACAAGCATGCAAAGTAGCCTTCGTGATATTGCTGTTTTCAGGGACTTAGGATTTTGCTAAGTCCTTGTTCTGATGTTATTTTGATGCCATGTAAACATGATGCTACAGTGAGATCCATGCGTGTTTTGAGTTGATTAGATACAGATGTTTTGGACATATGGTTATGATGTTTCCATCCATGGCCATGTTTGCAATTATGAGTTCCCTAGCATGCCTTAATCTTGCTCTACTTTTGCTATAAAATTTTCCTGGCAGATTGTTTACAGGTTAATCAATTTTGCCATGGTTGTTGTTAGTGATCCATGCATGCTATGAACTTGCTCTTGCCATGGTTAACTTCATGAACATGTCTTCTTCCTGTAGGTATGCTTGTTTTGTCTGGCAAGGCTTTGTGATGAGTGATTTGAGCTCACAAAGATGCCTTCATAATTCTGTTTACGCCATGATCTGTTTTCTGCCAAGTCTGAAACTATTAATAAAACTTGCTATGTTTAAATGGGTGCCCTCGTATCTTATGTGCCTTTTTGGCTCATGATCAGTAAGGGACTTTTGTGCTATGCATTTAGTAGATTCATTCCATGCCTTTGTTTGCTATGATCAATTCCAGTAGCATGTTGTTTCTAGCTCTAAACATTTCTTCCTGATGTTATTCCTGGCATGTTAGTTTTTTCACCAAGTCTGTGAAGCTGATATCTTTTTGCACTTTTGCCATGCTTGTTTGAACCTGCTCTTGTGTGATTTAGCCATAGCTCAGTGTTCATGTTTTGTCAAGCATCTTGAGTACATCACTTCCTTATTCTTTGTTGCTATGTTGGAGTGCAGTAGCTTAGTTTCCTGTTGCATTCTAGAGGGCATCGTGCCGTTAATCGCAGAATTGTGCCTTTCTTGTTCTGCTTGCCATTTGCAAACCGTGCATCTGTTTCCGGCAAACTTTATATCGATTTCGACCAAAATCATCTCATGTTTCCAGCGGCACACTTGGTTTGCCAATTTGATGCCTTGTTCATTCTTTCCCTTCCGAAGCACACATGTGCATTGCATATCACATCCCGCATGTCATGCCATGTTTTGCATCATGTTGTTTGTGCATGGCACCGTGATTGATTGTTGGTCCTTTGCTTGTGTTCTTGATTTGGATAGAGCCGGGAGACGAGTACGTGATCGAGCAACCTGTTGAGTATGCTAACGAGGATCAAGCTTTCGGCAACTCTGGGAACTTTGCAGGCAAGATGACCATACCCTCGAAATCACTTCTATCTTTGCTTGCTAGTTGTTCGCTCTATTGCTATGCCACGATACCTACCACTTGCCTTATCATGCCTCCCATATTGCCATGTCAAGCCTCTAACCCACCTTTCTTAGCAAACCATTATTTGGCTATGTTACCGCTTTTGCTCAGCCCCTCTTATAGCGTTGCTAGTTGCAGGTGAAGATGAAGTTTGTTCCATGTTGGAACATGGATATTGTTGGGATATCATTATTATCTCTTATTTACTTTAATGCATCTATATACTAGGTAAAGGGTGGAAGGCTCGGCCTTATGCCTGGTGTTTTGTTCCACTCTTGCCGCCCTAGTTTCCATCATACCGGTCTTATGTTCCTTGATTTTGCGTTCCTTACGCGGTTGGGTGTTATGGGAACCCCTTGACAGTTCGCCTTGAATAAAACTCCTCCAGCAAGGCCCAACCTTGGTTTTACCACTTGCCTACCTACCACCATATACCTTCCCTTGGGTTCTGCAGACTCAAGGGTCATCTTTATTTTAACCCCCCCCCCCGGGCCAGTGCTCCTCTGAGTGTTGGTCTGAAACGGGCAGCCTGGTCTTCATCTTTTGCAGGGATTTTTTATTATTTTCGAAAAGATGTTCCATGAAGTTTCAGGTCATTCCGAGAACTTTTGTTTCTGCACATAAATAACACTATGGTAATTCTGCTGAAAACAGCGTCAGTCCGGGTTAGTTCCATTCAAATCATGCAAGTTAGAGTCCAAAACAAGGGTAGGGTCATCAGAGGAGCACTGGCCCGGGGGGGGGCGCGCCCCCTACCTCGTGGGCCCCCTGGAGCTCCTCCGACCTCAACTCCAACTATATGTATTTGGTTTCGGGGACAAAAAAATAGGGAGAATGATTCATCGTGTTTTACGATACGGAGCCGCCGCCAAGCCCTAAAACCTCTCGGGAGGGCTGATCTGGAGTCCGTTCGGGGCTCCGGAGAGGGGAATCCGTCGCCATCGTCATCATCAACCATCCTCCATCACCAATTTCATGATGCTCACCGCCGTGCGTGAGTAATTCCATCATAGGCTTGCTGGACAGTGATGAGTTGGATGAGATTTATCATGTAATCGAGTTAGTTTTGTTAGGGTTTGATCCCTAGTATCCACTATGTTCTGAGATTGATATCGCTATGACATTGCTATGCTTAATGCTTGTCACTAGGGCACGAGTGCCATGATTTCAGATCTGAACCTATTATGTTTTCATCAATATATGAGAGTTCTTGATCCTATCTTGCAAGTCTATAGTCACATATTATGTGTTATGATCCATTAACCCCGAAGTGACAATAATCGGGATACTTACTGGTGATGACCGTAGTTTGAGGAGTTCATGTATTCACTATGTGTTAATGCTTTGGTCCGGTACTCTATTAAAAGGAGGCCTTAATATCCCTTAGTTTCCGTTAGGACCCCGCTGCTACGGGAGGGTAGGACAAAAGATGGCATTCAAGTTCTTTTCCATAAGCACGTATGACGATATTCGGAATACATGCCTACATTACATTGATGAATTGGAGCTAGTTCTGTGTCACCCTAGGTCATGACTGTTACATGATGAACCGCATCCGGCATATTTCTGTTGGGGAACGTAGTAATTTCAAAAAAATTCCTACGCACACGCAAGATCATGTGATGCATAGCAACGAGGGGGAGAGTATTGTCTACGTACCCAACGCAGACCGACTGCGGAAGCGATGACACGACGTAGAGGAAGTAGTCGTACGTCTTCACGATCCAACCGATCAAGCACCGAAACTACGGCACCTCCGAGTTTGAGCACACGTTCAGCTCGATGACGATCACCGGACTCCGATCCAGCAAAGTGTCGGGGAAGAGTTCCGTCAGCACGACGGCGTGGTGACGATCTTGATGAACTACAGCAGCAGGGCTTCGCCTAAACTCCGCTACAGTATTATCGAGGAATATGGTGGCAGGGGGCACCGCACACGGCTAAGGAACAGATCACGTGGATCAACTTGTGTGTCTAGAGGTGCCCCCTGCCTCCGTATATAAAGGATGGAGGAGGAGGAGGCCGGCCAAGGCAAAGGTGCGGCCAGGATAGAGAGTCCTACTAGGACTCCAAGTCCTAGTAGGAGTCCACCAAGAGGGGAGGAAGGGAGAAGGAATAGGAGGAGAAGGAGAGGTGGCCGGCCCCCTTTTCCCTAATCCAATTCGGACCAAAGGGGAGGGGGGCGCAGCAGCCTTTTTCCTCTTCCCACTAAAGCCCATCAAGGCCCATTACTTCTCCCGTAACTACCCGGTACTCCGAAAAATACCCGAATCATTCGGAATCTTTCCGATGTCCGAATATAGTCGTCAAATATATCGATCTTTACGTCTCGACCATTTCGAGACTCCTCGTCATGTCCCCGATCTCATACGGGACTCCGAACTCCTTCGGTACATCAAAACTCATAAACTCATAATATAATTGTCATCGAAACCTTAAGCGTGCGGACCCTACGGGTTCGAGAACAATGTAGACATGACCGAGACACGTCTCCGGTCAATAACCAATAGCGGGACGTGGATGCCCATATTGGCTCCTACATATTCTACGAAGATCTTTATCGGTCAGACCGCATAACAACATACGTTGTTCCCTTTGTCATCGGTATGTTACTTGCCCGAGATTCGATCGTCGGCATCCAATACCTAGTTCAATCTCGTTACAGGCAAGTCTCTTTACTCGTTCCGTAATACATCATCTCACAACTAACATCTTAGTTGCAATGCTTGCAAGGCTTATGTGATGTGCATTACCGAGAGGGCCCGGAGATACCTCTCCGACAATCGGAGTGACAAATCCTAATCTCGAAATATGCCAACCCAACATCTACCTTTGGAGACACCTGTAATGCTCCTTTATAATCACCCAGTTACGTTGTGATGTTTGGTAGCACCCAAAGTGTTCCTCCGGCAAACGGGAGTTGCATAATCTCATAGTCATAGGAACATGTATAAGTCATGAAGAAAGCAATAGCAACATACTAAACGATCGTGTGCTAAGCTAATGGAATGGGTCATGTCAATCAGATCATTCAACTAATGATGTGACCTCGTTAATCAAATAACAACTCATTGTTCATGGTTAGGAAACATAACCATCTTTGATTAACGAGCTAGTCAAGTAGAGGCATACTAGTGACACTCTGTTTGTCTATGTATTCACACATGTATTATGTTTCCGGTTAATACAATTCTAGCATGAATAATAAACATTTATCATGAAATAAGGAAATAAATAATAACTTTATTATTGCCTCTAGGGCATATTTCCTTCAGTCTCCCACTTGCACTAGAGTCAATAATCTAGTTCACATCGCCATGTGATTTAACACCAATATTCATATTTGTATATGATTAACACCCAAAGAGTACTAAGGTGTGATCATGTTTTGCTCGTGAGAGAATCTTAGTCAACGGGTCTGTCACATTCAGACCCGTATGTATTTTGCAAATATTCTATGTCTACAATGCTCTGTACGGAGCTACTCTAGCTAATTGCTCCCACTTTCAATATGTATCCAGATTAAGACCTAGAGTCATCTGGATCGGTGTAAAAGTTTGCACCGATGTAACTTTTACAACGAACTCTTTTATCACCTCCATAATCGAGAAACATCTCCATAGTCCTTACTAAGGATATTCTTGACCGCTGTCCAGTGATCTACTATTAGATCAAAATTGTATTCCCTTGACAAACTCAGAGCAAGGTATACAATATATCTGGTTCACAGCATAGCATACTTTATAGAACCTATGACTGAGGCATAGGGAATGACTTTTCATTCTCTTTCTATTTTCTGCCATGGTCGGGTCTTGAGTCTTACTCAATTTCACACCTTGCAACACAGGCAAGAACTCCTTCTTTGACTGTTCCATTTTGAACTATTTCAAAAATTTATCAAGGTATGTATTCATTGAAAAAATTTATCAAGCGTCTTGATCTATCTATATAGATCTTGATGCTCAATGTGCAAGCAGCTTCACCGAAGTCTTTCTTTGAAAAACTCCTTTCGAACACTCCTTTATGCTTTACAGAATAATTCTACATTATTTCCGATCAACAATATGTCATTCACATATACTTATCAGAAATGTTGTAGTGCTCCCACTCAATTTCTTGTAAATACAGGCTTCACCGCAAGTCTGTATAAAACTATATGCTTTGATCAACTCATCAAAGCGTATATTCCAACTCCGAGATTCTTGCACCAGTCCATAGATGGATCGCTGGAGCTTGCACATTTTGTTAGCACCTTTCGGATTGACAAAACCTTCTGTTGCATCATATACAACTCTTCTTTAATAAATCCATTAAGGAATGCAGTTTTGTTTATCCATTTGCCAGATTTCATAAAATGCGGCAATTACTAACATGATTCGGACAGACTCAAGCATAGATACGAGTGAGAAGCTCTCATCGTAGTCAACACCTTGAACTTGTCGAAAAACCTTTTGCGACAATTCTAGCTTTGTAGATAGTAACACTACTATCAGCGTCCGTCTTCCTCTTGAAGATCCATTTATTCTCAATTGCTTGCCGATCATCGGGCAAGTCAACCAAAGTCCAAACTTTGTTCTCATACATGGATCCCATCTCAGATTTCATGGCTTCAAGCCACTTTGCGGAATCTGGGCTCACCATCGCTTCTTCATAGTTCGTAGGTTCATCATGATCTAGTAGCATGACTTCCAGAAAAGGATTATCGTACCACTCTGGCGCGGATCTTACTCTGGTTGATCTACGAGGTTCAGTAGTATCTTGTTCTTGAAGTTTCATGATCATCATCATTAGCTTCCTCACTAACTGGTGTAGGTGTCACAGAAACAGTTTTTTGTGATGTACTACTTTCCAATAAGGGAGCAGGTACAGTTACCTCGTCAAGTTCTACTTTCCTCCCACTCACTTCTTTCGAGAGAAACTCCTTCTCCAGAAAGTTTCTGAATTTAGCAACAAAAATCTTGCCTTCGGATCTGTGATAGAAGGTGTATCCAATAGTTTCCTTTGGATATCCTATGAAGACGCACTTCTCCGATTTGAGTTTGAGCTTATCAGGATGAAACTTTTTTCATATAAGCATCGCAACCCTAAATTTAAGAAACGACAGCTTAGGTTTCTTGCCAAACCATAGTTCACACGGTGTCGTCTCAACGGATTTAGATGGTGCCCTATTTAACGTGAATGCAGCTGTCTCTAATGCATAACTCCAAAACGATAGTGGTAGATCGGTAAGAGACATCATAGATTGCACCATATCTAATAAAGTACGGTTATGACGTTCGGACACACCATTATTCTGTGGTGTTCCATGTGGCATGAGTTTGTGAAACTATTCCACATTGTTTTTAATTGAAGACCAAACTCGTAACTCAAATATTTTACCTCTGCGATCATATCGTAGAAACTTTTATTTTCTTGTCACGATGATTTTCCACTTCACTCTGAAATTCTTTGAACTGTTCAAATGTTTCAGACTTATGTTTCATCAAGTAGATATCCCCATATCTGCTCAAATCATCTGTGAAGGTCAGAAAATAATGATACCTGCTGCAAGCCTTAATATTCACCGGACCACATACATCAGTATGTATGATCTCCAATAAATCTGTTGCTTGCTTCATTGTTCCGGAGAACGGCGTTTTAGTCATCTTGCCCAAAAGGCATGGTTCGCAAGCATCAAGTGATTCCAAAATCCCATCAGCATGGAATTTCTTCATGCGCTTTACACCAATATGACCTAAACGGAAGTGCTACAAATAAGTTGCACTATCATTATTAACTTTGCATCTTTTGGTTTCAATATTATGATTATGTGTATCACTACGATCGAGATCCAACGAACTATTTTCATTGAGTGTGTAACCATATAAGGTTTTATTCATGTAAACAGAACAACAATTTATTCTCTTACTTAAATGAATAACCGTATTACAATAAACATGATCAAATCATATTCATGCTCAACGCAAACACCAAATAACACTTATTCAGGTTCAACACTAATCCCGAAAGTATAGGGAGTGTGCGATGATGATCATATCAATCTTGGAACCACTTCCAACACACATCATCACTTCACCCTTAACTAGTCTCTGTTTATTCTGCAACTCCCGTTTCGAGTTACTAATCTTAGCAACTGAACTAGTATTAAATACTGAGGGGTTGCTATAAACACTAGTAAAGTACACATCAATAACATGTATATCAAATATACTTATGTTCACTTTGCCATCCTTATTATCTGCCAATTACTTGGGGTAGTTCCGCTTCCAGTGACCAGTCCCTTTGCAGTAGAAACACTTAGTCTCAGGCTTAGGACCAGACTTGGGCTTCTTTACTTGAGCAGCAACTTGCTTGCCGTTCTTCTTGAAGTTCCCCTTCTTCCCTCTGCCCTTTTCTTGAAACTAGTGGTCTTGTCTACCATCAACACTTGATGTTTTTCTCGATTTCTACCTTCGTCAATTTCCGCATTACGAAGAGCTTGGGAATCGTTTTCGTTATCCCTTGCATATCATAGTTCATCACGAAGTTCTACTAACTTGGTGATGGTGACTAGAGAATTCTGTCAATCACTATCTTATCTGGAAGATTAACTCCCACTTGATTCAAGCGATTGTAGTACTCGGACAATCTGGGCACATGCTTACTAGTTGAGCGATTCTCCTCCATCTTTTAGCAATAAAACTTGTTGGAGACTTCATATCTCTCAACTCGGGTATTTGCTTGAAATATTAACTTCAACTCCTGGAACATCTCATATGCTCCATGACGTTCAAAACGTCTTTGAAGTCCCGATTCTAAGCCGTTAAACATGGTGCACTTAAACTATCAAGTAGTCATCATATTGAGCTAGCCAAACGTTCATAACATCTGCATCTGCTCCTGCAATAGGTCCGTCACCTAGCGGTGCATCAAGGACATAATTCTTCTGTGCAGCAATGAGGATAAACCTCAGATCACAGATCCAATCCGCATCTTTGCTACTAACATCTTTCAACACAATTTTCTCTAGGAACATATCAGAATAAACATATGAAAGCAACAATGCGAGCTATTGATCAACAACATAGATATGCTAATACTACCAGGACTAAGTTCATGATAAATTAAAGTTCAATTAATCATATTACTTAAGAACTCCCACTTAGATAGACATCCCTCTAATCCTCTAAGTGATCACGTGATCCAAATCAACTAAACCATGTCCGATCATCACGTGAGATGGAGCAGTTTCATTGGTGAACATCACTATGTTGATCATATCTACTATATGATTCACGCTCGACCTTTCGGTCTCCGTGTTCCGAGGCCATATCTGTATATGCTTGGCTCGTCAAGTATAACCTGAGTATTCCGCGTGCGCAACTGTTTTGCACCCGTTGTATTTGAACGTAGAGCCTATCACACCCGATCATCACGTGGTGTCTCAGCACGAAGAACACTTCTTGATAATTTAGTGAGAGATCATCTTATAATGCTACCGTCAATCAAAGCAAGATAAGATGCATAAAAAGATAAACATCACATGCAATCAATATAAGTGATATGATATGGCCATCATCATCTTGTGCATGTGATCTCCATCTCCGAAGCACCGTCATGATCACCATCGTCACCGGCGCGACACCTTGATCTCCATCGTAGCATCGTTGTCATCTCGCCAATCTTATGCTTCCACGACTATCACTACCGTTTAGTAATAAAGTAAAGCATTACATCGCGATTGCATTGCATACAATAAAGCAACAACCATATGGCTCCTGCCAGTTGCCGATAACTTGGTTACAAAACATGATCATCTCATACAACAAAATTCAGCATCATGCCTTGACCATATCACATCACAACATGCCCTGCAAAAACAAGTTAGACGTCCTCTACTTCGTTGTTGCATGTTTTACGTGGCTGCTACGGGCTTAAGTAAGAACCAATCTCACCTACGCATCAAAACCACAACGATAGTTTGTCAAATAGACTCCGTTTTAACCTTCGCAAGGACCGGGCGTAGCCACACTCGGTTCAACTAAAGTTGGAGAGACAGTCGCCCGCAAGCCATCTATGTGCAAAGCACGTCGAGGGAACCGGTCTCGCGTAAGCGTACGCGTAAGGTTGGTCCGGGTCGTCTCGTCCAACAATACCGCCGAACCAAAGTATGACATGCTGGTAGGCAGTATGACTTGTATCGTCCACAACTCACCTGTGTTCTACTCGTGCATATCACATCAACATAAATAACCTAGGCTCGGATGCCACTGTTGGGGAACGTAGTAATTTCAAAAAAATTCCTACGCACACGCAAGATCATGTGATGCATAGCAACGAGGGGGAGAGTATTGTCTATGTACCCAACGCAGACCGACTGCGGAAGCGATGGCACGACGTAGAGGAAGTAGTCGTACGTCTTCACGATCCAACCGATCAAGCACCGAAACTACGGCACCTCCGAGGCAAAGGTGCGGCCAGGATAGGGAGTCCTACTAGGACTCCAAGTCCTAGTAGGAGTCCACCAAGAGGGGAGGAAGGGAGAAGGAATAGGAGGAGAAGGATAGGTGGCCGGCCCCCTTTTCCCTAGTCCAATTCGGACCAAAGGAGAGGGGGGGCGCAGCAGCCTTTTCCTCTTCCCACTAAAGCCCATCAAGGCCCATTACTTCTCCCGTAACTACCCGGTACTCCGAAAAATACCCGAATCATTCGGAACCTTTCCGATGTCCGAATATAGTCGTTCAATATATCGATCTTTACGTCTCGACCATTTCGAGACTCCTCGTCATGTCCCCGATCTCATCCGGGACTCCGAACTCCTTCGGTACATCAAAACTCATAAACTCATAATATAACTGTCATCGAAACCTTAAGCGTGCGGACCCTACGGGTTCGAGAACAATGTAGACATGACCGAGACACGTCTCCGGTCAATAACCAATAGCGGGACGTGGATGCCCATATTGGCTCCTACATATTCTACGAAGATCTTTATCGGTCAGACCGCATAACAACATACATTGTTCCCTTTGTCATCGGTATGTTACTTGCCCGAGATTCGATCGTCGGCATCCAATACCTAGTTCAATCTCGTTACCGGCAAGTCTCTTTACTCGTTCCGTAATACATCATCTCACAACTAACATCTTAGTTGCAATGCTTGCAAGGCTTATGTGATGTGCATTACCGAGAGGGCCCGGAGATACCTCTCCGACAATCGGAGTGACAAATCCTAATCTCGAAATACGCCAACCCAACATCTACCTTTGGAGACACCTGTAATGCTCCTTTATAATCACCCAGTTACGTTGTGACGTTTGGTAGCACCCAAAGTGTTCCTCCGGCAAACGGGAGTTGCATAATCTCATAGTCATAGGAACATGTATAAGTCATGAAGAAAGCAATAGCAACATACTAAACGATCGTGTGCTAAGCTAATGGAATGGGTCATGTCAATCAGATCATTCAACTAATGATGTGACCTCGTTAATCAAATAACAACTCATTGTTCATGGTTAGGAAACATAACCATCTTTGATTAACGAGCTAGTTAAGTAGAGGCATACTAGTGACACTCTGTTTGTCTATGTATTCACACATGTATTATGTTTCCGGTTAATACAATTCTAGCATGAATAATAAACATTTATCATGAAATAAGGAAATAAATAATAACTTTATTATTTCCTCTAGGGCATATTTCCTTCAATTTCTCTATCACCGATCCATTGCCTACGAGCTTTTCATATATTGTTCTTCGCTTATTTACTTTTCCGTTGCTATTGCTATCATCACTAAAAAATACCAAAAACATTACTTTTGCTATCATTACCTTTTGCTATCGTTACGACTGCTATCATATTACTTTGCCACTAAACACTTTGCTGCAGATATTATGTTTCCAGGTGTGGTTGAATTGACAACTCAACTGCTAATACTAGAGAAAATTATTTGGCTCCCCTTGTGTCAAATCAATAAATTTGGGTTGACTACTCTACCCTCGAAAACTGTTGTGATCCCCTATATTGTGGGTTATCACACCCCTGCAGGGTTTTGAACTTTTGAAAGGCGTGCCCGCGGTTATGTGCAGATGGGAATTTGTTAATATCCGGTTGTAGAGAACTTGACACTTAACTTAATTAAAATGAATCAACCGCGTGTGTAGTGATACGTCTCCAACGTATCTATAATTTTTGATTGCTCCATGCTATATTATCTACTGTCTTAGACATTATTGGGCTTTATTTTCCACTTCTACATTATTTTTGGGACTAACCTATTAACCGGAGGCCCAGCCCAGAATTGCTATTTTTTGCCTGTTTTAGGGTTTCGAGAAAAAGGAATATCAAACGGAGTCCAAACGAAATGAAACCTTCGGAAACGTGATTTTTTCATCAGATAAGATCCAGGAGACTTGGACCCTCCATCAAGAAAGCCACGAGGTGCTCACGAGGGTAGGGGCACCCCCCCTAGGGCGCGCCCCCTTGCCTCGTGGGCCCCTCAAAGCTCCACCGACGTACTTCTTCCTCCTATATACATCCACGTACCCCAAACGATCGGGGACGGAGCCAAAAACCTAATTCCACCGCCGCAACTTTCTGTATCCACGAGATCCCATCTTGGGGCCTGTTCCGGAGCTCCGCCGGAGGAGGCATCGATCATGGGGGGCTTCTACATCATCATCCAAGCCCCTCCGATGAAGTGTGAGTATTTTACTTCAGACCTACAGGTCCATAGCTAGTAGCTAGATGGCTTCTTCTCCCTTTTTCGATCTCAATACAATGTTCTCCCCCTCTCTCGTGGAGATCTACTCGATGTAATATTCTTTTTGTGGTGTGTTTGTTGAGATCGATGAATTGTGGGTTTATGATCAAGTATATCTATGAATAATATTTGAATCTTCTCTGAATTCTTTTATGTATGATTGGTTATCTTTGCAAGTCTCTTCGAATTATCAGTTTGGTTTGGCCAACTAGATTGGTTGTTCTTGCCATGGGAGAAGTGCTCAGCTTTGGGTTCAATCTTGCGGTGTCCTTTCCCAGTGACAGAAGGGGCAGCAAGGCACGTATTGTATTGTTGACATCGAGGATAACAAGATGGGTTTTTTATCATATTGCATGAAACTATCCCTCTACATCATGTCATCTTGCTTAATGTGTTACTCTATTTTTAACTTAATAATCTAGATGCATGCTGGATAGCGGTCGATGAGTGGAGTAATAGTAGTAGATGCAGAATCGTTTCGGTCTACTTGTCTCAGACGTGATGCTTATATACATGATCATACCTAGATATTCTCATAACTATGCTCAATTCTGTCAATTGCTCAACAGTAATTTGTTCACCCACCATAGAATACTTATGCTCTTGAGAGAAGCCACTAGTGAAACCTATGGCCCCCGTGTCTCTTTCTCATCATATCAATCTCCATCACTTTACTCTTGCTTTGCTTTTACTTTGCTTTTACTTTATTTACTTTGCATCTCTATACCAAAAATACCAAAAATATTATTTATCATCTCTATCAGATCTCACTTTCATAAGTGACCGTGAAGGGATTGACAACCCCTAAGCACGTTGGTTGCGTTGAGCTATTGTTTTTGTGTAGGTACGAGGGATTCGAGCGTAGCCTCCTACTGGATTGATACCTTGGTTCTCAAAATCTGAGGCAAATACTTACGCTACTTTGCTGCATCATCCCTTCCTCTTCGGGGAAATCCGACGCAATGCTCAAGAGGTAGCATGTAGCCGTGATGATCTCTTTTCGGCGGAGTCCGGGAAGAGAACACGGTCTTGTGTTGTAGCGACCAGACCTCAAACGGTCCAATCTCTATGCTCAGGTGTCATCCCTGGATCAGTAATGCTGACACCACACAATACTTGAAGGATTTATAACAGAGTAGCAATCACACACTTATTACATCGAGTGTCTCAAAAGAGAACTTAATACAATAAATATGGCATAAGACCATCTAATAACGATAACAGCGGAAGGCTTGGAAGATAAGTGAGTCCATCAACTCCAACGGCATCACTGAGTATAGAACCACGATCTAAAACTCCTTAATCATCGTCTGAAAAGTCTGCAACATTAACATTGCATCCCGAAACGGGTCAGCACATGGAATATGCTGGCAAAGTAACACATAGAGAGTAATGGAATGAAACAGCTATTCTATATGCATATTTGGCTGGTGGAAAGCTCTATGGTTACAGTTTTTGCATAAAGCCAATTTTTCCCTACTACAAAGGAATAAATTTATTTAACTATCATGGTGGTTGTTAAACATTGAGTATGGTTGACAGCATTCTCAATCCCAATTAAGCATCATCATTAAACAAACCCATCAAAATTAATTTAGAGTAACATGTTGAGATTCACATGATAATCCAGGTACCAGATACTCAAAATGTCCATAACCGGGGACACGGCTAACCATGATTAGTTTATACACTCTGCAGAGGTTTGCGCACTTTTCCCCACAAGACTCGATCTCCTCCGTTGGATTCTCGCACTACATGATGTTTGAGAAACGGATGACTGAGACATAGTCTTTCAGAAGTGCTAGCACCTTACGAACGGGTAGACCGTACCAACCTACATCCCCTACATCTGCTAGTCTACCACTGTAAGAGTTCGCACAACTTAGTCAACTATGCTAGAGCCCATAATAGCTTGTGGCTGCACACGGAAGTTTCTAGCATGAATAATCTCATGATCCCTTTGAGCCTGGGTGGCGGTCCATAAAGAAAAACAGGCAATCGCTGGAATATCAAGGTGCCTCAATCCACCCAGATGTGTATTTAAGTTGCCACCTTAAGTAAACCATTAATTAATAATCTCACATCTGTCATGGATACACTCACCCAATCCACGTCTACTAGCATAGCATGGCATAATAAGCAAACGTAGAAGTAACTCCCAAAGGTTTGATAATAATAGGTAATAGGTACTACCTCAACTACTTCCCAAACCCACAATTTAATTAGATCCTAATCATGCAATGTGTAAGGATTGGTCTAATGCAATAAAACTGGGTAGAGGAAAAAACATGATCAAAGTGTTACTTGCCTTGCTGATGGTCCGGAAACCTAGCGATTTGAAGTAGCAAGCGGTGCACTCCGGGTACTCTATCGCAAACAAACAAGCATACAATAAGTACTCAACTAATGCACAGGTAAAACTCAAATAAGAGATCTAACCAGAAAGTTCAACTTAAGAACTTCAGTTGGCAAAAAGAATCAAATCGAACGAAGCAACGGAAGACAAACGGCAAAAGAAACAGGCTTCGTTTACTATTCTGGATCTAAGGCAATTTTTATGGTGGCAAAAACTTGTTTAGGTTGGCTAAATGGAAAGAGGGTTTCGAGACGAAACTACAGGTGCTTGAATCGCCTGATTCCGATAAACGAGCAAAAAGTTAAACTAAAACGAAAATCGGATCAGAAATCGCGATCAGAAAAATCGCAGATTTAATCCGAGAAAAAGAAAAACGACAAACAGTTTAACGAACGAACGTTCGTTAACTGGATCTAAACGAAGAACGCGTTTGTTAAAAAGAACGAACGAGCGAACGATCGCTAATTAGCCTAAACCGAAAAAAGCGATCTAAAGAAAGAAATGGAAACTAAAAAAACGAACGAAAACCGGCGGGTCAACCTCGGCGACTCGGCGATGAGACGGGCGGCAGCGGCTCCGGCGAGGCAGCGGCGTCGGCGGCGGCGGGGT
>NC_041390.1:427474866-427485467 GCF_002162155.2 Triticum dicoccoides
CGGCGGGCACGGGGCGGCGGCGGCGGCGGAAGGCGGCGGCGGTGGTGAAAGGCGGCGGCGGCGCGGGCATGGGGCTCGAGGCGGGCGGCGGCTAGGGTTTCGGCCTGGGATGGGCCGGCGGCTTATAAAGGCTGAGGTCGGAGGAGTCCGGGCCTAGCACGGCCCGTAGGTCGGTTCGGACGTTTTTTTTAAATAATTACGCTTGGAAAAAAACAAAAGGACTACTAAACGGACTCCAAAAATCCCGAAATAAATTTTCCCCGACTTCTAAAATCAAGCCACACAGGATGAACATTTATTTGGGGCCTAAATGCAATTTTGAAAAACACGCATTTTCCTAAATTCAAATAAAATAGCAAATAAAACCAAATAAAAATCTTAAATGATTTTTTTATTAAATCCTCAATATTTCTTTATTTTGGGAAAGTCATTTTATTCCCTCTCTCATAATTTTTGTAATAGAAATAATTGAAGATAAAATAAATAAAATCAAATGATCCTATTTTCAAGATTTGAGACAACTCAAATATGAAAATAACGAAATCCCCAACCCTCTCCGTGGGTCCTTGAGTTGCGTAAAATTTCAAGGATCAAGAAAAATGCAATGAATATGATATGCAATGATGATCTAGTGTATAACATTCCAAATTGAAAATTTGGGGTGTTACATGTGTTATGCTTAAACGTAAGTAGTTTCAGGATCACTTCTTGATCATATTATAGCTTCTCGACCGTGCTTTTCTTCTCTTCTTGCTCTCATTTGCGTAAGTTAGCCACCATATATGCTAGTGCTTGCTGCAGCTCCACCTCACTACCCTTTCCTACCCTTAAGCTTAAATAGTCTTGATCTCGCGGGTGTGAGATTGTTGAGTCCCCGTGACTCATAGATACTTCCAAACAGATGCAGGTGCCGATGATGCCAGTGCAGGGGACGGTACCGAACTCAAGTGGGAGTTCGACGAGGATTCGGGCCGTTACTATGTTTCTTTTCTGGATGATCAGTAGAGGATCCCAGTTGGGACGATTGGGGATCTAGCATTTGGGGTTGTCTTTCTTTCTTTTGGTTCTGTAGTCGGACCTTGATTGTATTCTGGATGATGTATGATATATTTATGTATTGTGTAAAGTGGCGATTGTAAGCCGACTCTTTATCCCTTTCTTATTCAGTACATGGGATGTGTAAAGATTACCCCTCTTGCGACATGCCTACCATGCGGCTATGCCTCTAAGTCGTGCCCCGACACGTGGAAAATATAGCCGCATTGTGGGTGTTACATAGAGTCATGCTAATTGAGTAGTTGTGAATTTGAGAAATACTTGTGTTGAAGTTTGTGATTCCCGTAGCATGCACATATGGTGAACCGTTATGTGATGAGGTCGGAGCATGATTTATTTATTGATTGCCTTCCTTATGAGTGACTGTCGGGGGCGAGCGATGGTCTTTTCCTACCAATCTATCCCCCTAGGAGCATGTGCGTAGTACTTTGTTTCAATAACTAATAGATTTTTGCAATAAGTATGCGAGTTCTTTATGACTAATAGTGAGTCCATGGATTATATGCACCCTCTCCCTTCCACCATTGCTAGCCTCTCTAGTACCGCGCAACTTTCGCCGGTACCATAAACCCACCATATACCTTCCTCAAAACAGCCACCATACCTACCTATTATGGCATTTCCATAGCCATTCCAAGATATATTGCCATGCAACTTTCCACCGTTCCATTGTTATGACACGCTTCATCATTGTCATGTTGCTTTGCATGATCATGTAGTTGACATCATATTTGTGGCAAAGCCACCGTTCATAATTCTTTCATACATGTCACTCTTGATTCATTGCATATCCCGGTACACCGCCGGAGGCATTCACATAGAGTCATATTTTGTTCTAAGTATTGAGTTGTAATTCTTGAGTTGTAAGTAAAAAGAAGTGTTATGATCATCATTATTAGAGCATTGTCCCAGTGAGGAAAGGATGATTGAGACTATGATTCCCCCACAAGTCGAGATGAGACTCCGGACGAAAAATAAAAAATAAAAAGAGAAAAGAGGCCAAAAGAAAAAAAAAGGCCCAAATAAAAAATGAGAGAAAAAGAGAGAAGGGACAATGTTACTATTCTTTTTCCACACTTGTGCTTCAAAGTAGCACCATGATCTTCATGATAGAGAGTCCCCTATGTTGTCACTTTCATAAACTAGTGGGAATTTTACATTATAGAACTTGGCTTGTATATTCCAATGATGGGCTTCCTCAAATTTCCCTAGGTATTCGTGAGCAAGCAAGTTGGATGCACACCCACTTAGTTTCTTTTCTTGAGCTTTCATACACATATAGCTCTAGTGCATCCGTTGCATGGCAATCCCTACTCACTCACATTGATATCTATGGATGGGCGTCTCCATAGCCCGTTGATACGCCTAGTTGATGTGAGACTATCTTGTCCTTTTTGTCTTCTCCACAACCACTCTTCTATTCCACCATAGTGCTATATCGATGGCTCACGCTCACATATTGCGTGAAGATTGAAAAAGTTTGAGAACATCAAAAGTATGAAACAATTGCTTGGCTTGTCATCGGGGTTGTGCATGATTTAATATTTTCTATGATGAAGATAGAGCATAGCCAGACTATATGATTTTGTAGGGATAACTTTCTTTGGCCATGTTATTTTGAGAAGACATAATTGCTTAGTTAGTATGCTTGAAGTATTATTATTTCTATATCAATATTAAACTTTTATCTTGAATCTTTCGGATCTTAACATTCATGCCACAATAAAGAAAAATTACATTGAGAAATATGTTAGGAAGCATTCCACATCAAAAATTCTGTTTTTATCATTTACCTACTCGAGGACGAGCTGGAATTAAGCTTGGGGATGCTTGATACGTCTCCAACGTATCTATAATTTTTGATTGCTCCATGCTATTATATTATCTATTTTGTATGTTAATGGGCTTATTTTACACTCTAATATTATTCTTGGGACTAACCTATTAACCGGAGACCGAACCCAAATTGTTGTTTTTTGCCTATTTTAGTGTTTCGTCGAAAAGGAATGTCAAAGGAGTCCAAACGGAATGAAACCTTCGGACGCGTTATTTTTGGAACAAACGTGATCCGGTAGACTTGGAGTGGACGTCAAGAAACAATCGAGGAGGACACGAGGCAGGGCCCCCCTGGGCGCACCCTCCACCCTCGTGGGCCCCTTGTTGCTCCACCGACCTACTTCTTCCTCCTATATATATCCATATACCCCGCAAACATCCAGGAGCACCACTGTCGGTGTCAAAACTGGCAGATCTCGGGTAGGGGGTCCCGAACTGTGCGTCTAAGGCTGATGGTAATAGGAGGCAGGGCACACGATGTTTACCCATGTTCGGGCCCTCACGATGGAGGTAATACCCTACTTCCTGCTTGATTGATCTTGATGATATGAGTATTACAGGAGTTGATCTACCACGAGATCATAGAGGCTAAACCCTAGAAGCTAGCCTATGATATGATTGTTGTTGTCCTACGGAGTAAACCCTCTGGTTTATATAGACACCGGAGGGGGCTAGGGTTACACAGAGTCGGTTACAAGGAAGGAGATCTACATATCCGTATTGCCAAGCTTGCCTTCCACGCCAAGGAGAGTCCCATCCGGACACGGGACGAAGTCTTCAATCTTGTATCTTCATAGTCCAACAGTCCGGCCAAAGGATATAGTCCAGCTGTCCGGAGACCCCCTAATCTAGGACTCCCTCAGTAGCCCCTGAACCAGGCTTCAATGACGATGAGTCCGGCGCGCAGATTTGTCTTCGGCATTGCAAGGCGGGTTCTTCCTCTGAATACTCCATAGAAGATTTTGAACACAAGGATAGTGTCCGGCTCTGCAAAACAAGTTCCACATACCACCATAGAGAGAATAATATTTCCACAAATCTAATCTATGGACACGTTTAGCAACATGACATCATGCCATGGCCCGGTCATTATTCAAACCGTTTGTCTCAACTAGCACTGCACATATCGTGAGGTGGTTTTCTTGACACGTCTTGTCGAAGCAGAGATCGTGTCCCCCTTATTACGGGATTCTCATCAATACGGACGTGGGTAACCCAATCGTGCCCGTTGGTATGACTCCTCGATTTTAGGCAAGTCCCAAACGTCCATGAGGAGGACGCTTGATATTCACCCTCTTTATAAAGAGGCCAAGGCATGTCCTTTTTCCCCCTCGTACTCAATCGAGTCCTTCCCCCGCCTCGAGTTCCAACACCCAAGGCTCAGGTCAGGCGCTTCGGACCTTCAACCATGTCCAGATGCAACCTTCAAGGTCGGTGGATGCCTTCCTCTGTCACAGAGGAAGACATCAAGAAACTCAGAGAGGCCAAGTATTTGACCGGCGAAATCTCGCACATGCTACCTGCTCGAGGGCAGGTCATTCCCAATCCCGAACCCGGCGAGAGCGTTGTATTCATCTCTCACTTCCTCTGAGGCCTAGGCCTCGCTCTGGATCCATTTGTTAGGGGGCTCACACTACAAAAAAAGACACATCCGTGACATTTTGGGCCGAACAAAATTTTTTCTGTCATACATATGACACTTCTATGACGATAATTGTGACAAAACCCGGTATCATCATAGATGTGGTGGGCTCCTACTTCTATGACCAAAAATCATGACGGAAAATGGGCTTTTCGTCCTGGGCGAGCCGGAGACACAGATGCATTACATTCTTTGGGCCATCCATGACGGAAAAAACCATGGTAGAAGCGAGGGCGAGGAAAATTTCGGGGAGTTCCCGGTTACGGTGGGAGGTCGGGGGGACGAGGTAGAAGCAATGCGCATTTCTCTCGTACACGTACGCGCGTGTGTGCGAGGCATTGGCTCTAACTGAACCCGAGCAAGGTGTTGGGCTCTAACTGAACCCGAGCGATTGCACTGCAGGCTACGCGTTACTGAACCCGAGCGATCGATCGATGGATGTTAACTGAACCCGATCGAGTGATTCCTTCGCTACTGCTGCTAACTGAAGTCGATCGATGCTGCCTCTGGGTTGAAAAGTGAGTGTTCCGGGGGGGTTTGGATGAACAGTGAGCGGTGGCGTTACCTCTGGATGAACAGGGCCCCATGGTGTGGTGGAGGGCTGGATGAACAGTAGACGGTGGAGGGGTGCCCGTGGAGGGGTGGTTGAACAGGACCCCGTGGTGTGGAGGGCTGGATGAACAGTAGACGGTGGAGGGGTGCCCGTGGAGGGGTGGTTGAATAGTAGCTAGTGGAGTAGCGCGTGGTGGACGCTGGATGAACAGGAGCACGTGGAGGCTGGAGGAGGTCGACGGTGGAGATGAACAGTATCCCGTGGAGTCCCGTTTTGCGGTACGCCACACCCCTCCCGATGAACAGGACCCCCGTTTCGACCGTAGCGCTCCAACACAAGTCCGTTTCGTCCGTTTTGCGGTACGCCACACCCCTCCCGATCAACAGGACCCCCGTTTCGACCGTAGGTCCATTTCCTCCGTTTTACGGTACGCTAGACCCCTCCCGATCAACAGAACCCCGTTCCGAATGTAGGAGGTCTGTTTCCTCCATTGTGCGGTACGCCAGGCCTCATTTCCATCGCCTGTTCCGTCCAAGCCCTCCCGATGAACATGACCACGCATTTCGTTCCGACCCGGCCTCCCGATGAACACGACGCATTCCGTTGCCTCCCCATGAACACGACGCATTCCGTTGCCTCCCCATGAACACGGAGACGATGCTGTTTCTCCGTTCCGACCCAGCCATGTACACGAGCCCTGGCCGTACGTATGCGCGAGTAGGCGTTCGAGACCCCGCCTGTGTGTACACATACGTGGCTGTATTTTCTTTCTTGCACCTTGGCCGATGTACGTACGTGTACATGCCACGTGCGCGCCTCTACTACGACACGTACGCGCCTCTACTACGACACGTGCGCGCCTCTACATCCACCAGTATATATGTACGTACACGTTCGCGACCAGAATGACAACGCTACATACGCTTCGACCAGGTGGGTCCCGACTGTCAGGCACTTCCTTGCGTGTGAAGATGTAGCTGGTGGGTCCCAGCAGTCAGGGGGCGAACCGTTTGGGTTTTTTTTGCCCGGATGAACTTCCTTGCGTGCGAAGGTGTAGCTGGTGGGTCCCAGCTGTCAGGGGGGAATATTTTTTTCGTGAAATATGGTGGCCCGTCTGGTGGGTCCCCGCTGTCAGGTGGAGGAATAATTATTTAGCGTGTAATAAGGAGGCACTTCCTTGCTACGGTCGTGGACCCAGCTGTAAACGTCTCCACGCATAGTACTCTTCCGATGGAAGTCGGTCATTGACCACATTGACCACGGTGGTGGACGACGGCGAGGCCTAGGAAGGGGATGATACGGAGGCGGGGAAGACTCGGCAGTTGTTTCCCACATGGAGGGGAGTACGACTATATGAGGGTTTACTGGTTCGTCTGCCGTCACTGTAGAATAACAGCATGTGTGGGTGAGTAGAGGGATGGCTAGGCCAGCGATGGGAGTATGGTGGGATGGTGAGGCCCGCGCGGTAGCATAGCCGGCTGCGGGGAGGAGGGAGCGGGCAGTCCCGCCGACGCTTGTTTGAGCGGCTGGAGCAGGAAGAGCAGAGATTGAAGAAGCACGACAACCGTTGGATGGACATCCAACAGTCAGTGCTTGTGCGTCAACCTTTTTTTAGGAAAGCCTCAAATCTGTGGAAAACAGCATACAACCCATCTGCCATTATTTCTAATAATTTACAGCCCATTTGCTAATTCTTAAGGTTTTTTTTGGAGCCCATATTCATTTTGTTAGCATTACATCCCATATTGTGGCCATGGTTAAAAAAGTATACGAAATTGTGCATATTTCGGTGTGGTCTGAACTGTTTTTAATCCTGAAATTTCGAATCACATTCAAACTGATTTTAAAAATAAATGTATATCAATATAAAATCCAACAAATTCTCCATGCATAAAAATTAATGTAATTTAAAATCTTGAAATAAAAAAAGATATTTGAAACTAATTGCCGGTTTGATGTGTTTTAAAAATGTACATGTCATTTCTCATTACTGATGGGCCATTTTCTCGGCCAGCCGAATGAAAGCTCTCCTCGTCTTGAAAGATTTGCAGCCCAACAGGCCTGACAAAGCGACTTACTTGGCAAATCACAAAAAACTGGGCTCTGGTCGTGGACCCAGCTGTCAGCCTCTCCATGTACAGTACTCTTCCGATGGAAGTCATTGCTTGACCACGTTGACCACGCCACGCGGAGAGCACCACGGCGGTGGACGACGGCGAGTCCTAGGAAGGGGACGACGCGGAGCCGGGGAATACGCGGCAGTGGAAGCCCGCACGGAGAGGAGTATGAGGGTTCACTGGTTCGGCTGCGCTCTGAGGCTGCCGTCGCCGCAGGGCCTGGCTAGCGGTGGGAATAGTAGGGGGTGGTTAGGCCTCTGCAGCAGCACAGCCAGCCACGGGAGACAGGAGCATGCGGCACGACCGGCACTACTTTGGGCGGCTGGAGCAAGAAGACCAGAGGTTGGAGAAGCACTACGGTCGTTGGATGGACATCGTACGGTCACTAGAGCTAGAATCGTTCATATTGACTAAGTTGACAAAGCCCTTCGTCCCCGTCAACTTAGTAGGCCCACAAGTTAGCCTCCCACCAAGGTGGGTCCCAGCTAGCCGGGGGAGTATTCATTTTTTAGTGCATAATAAGGAGGCACTTCCGGTGGGTCCGAGATGACAGCGGGGGGAACATTTTCCGTGAAATACGGTGGCCCGTCCGGTGGGTCCCAGCTATCAGGGGGAAATGATTTTTTGGAAAATACTGGTGGCCCGTCCGGTGGGTCCCTGGTGTCAGGTGGAGGAATAATTATTTTCCGCGTAATAAGGAGGCACTTCCTTGCGGCTGCCATGGACCCAGCTGTCAGCCTCTCCACGTACAGTACTCTTCTGATGGAAGTCGGTCGTTGACCACATTGACCACGCCGCGCCAAGAGCACCACGGCGGTGGATGACGGCGAGGCCTAGGAAGGGGACGACGCAGAGCCGGGCAAGACGCGGCAGTGGATGCCCACACGGAGAGGAGTACGTGCGTTCACTGGTTCGGCTGCGGTGTGAGGCTACCATCACCGCAGAATAACAGGGGGTGTGGGTGAGTTGAGGGATGGCCTGGCCAGTGGTGGGAGTAGTATGGGGGCGGTGAGGCCTCCGCGGCAGCATAGCCGGCCACGAGAGGCAGGAGCAGGCGGCACAACAGGCGCTGCTTTGGGCGGCTGGACCAAGAAGACCAGAGGTTGAAGAAGCACTACGGCCGTTGGATGGACATCGTACGGTCACTGAAGCTAGAATCGTTTATATTGACTAAGTTGACAAAGCTCTTGGTACGCTCCAACTTAGTAGGCCCACAGGTCAGCCTCCGAAATGGTGCACCCCAGGTGTCAGGTGGAGGAATCATTTTTTGGGCAGCCGAAGCTAAGAATATCCGAGATTGAAGAAGAAGCACGACATCCGTTGGATAGACATCCAAGGGCCACTGCTGCTAGAACCATGCGTTGACTATAATAAGTTGACAAAGCCTTGCATACACGTCAACTTATTTTTTAGGGGACGCGTCACTTAGTAGGCCCACAAGTGTGTGGCAGAGAACTTATAGCCCATTTGTGTTTTATAAGAATGTACAGCCCATTTTTGAATTCTAATGGAATTTACAACAGCCCATTTACAGTTTGTTAAAAGTACATCCCATTTTCTAGCTAGGACAACGATTAATAATTTCAACCAACCGTTGAAGATAGAATTCAATAAAATTACCCACATTTTGATGGGATCCGAAATATTTTTATCCCGAAATTTCTAGTCAGATTAAATATAAATTTGTATTACGTAAAAATCCAACGAAACATTGCGCGCGCAACAATGAAAATTTAAGATTTTCAAAATCCATAAATAATATTTTATAAACTAATTTCGTGTTTGGTGCATTTTTTATAGTTACTACCCAGTTTTTATAATTACATCTCATTTATTTTTTTAAGCCCATTTTCCTGTTAAGCCTAATGCATCCCTCCTAGGAAAGATTTGCAGCCCGGCAGGACGGAGAATAACAAGTTGACTGTCGGGTGGTTGGTGCGACATATGCCAATGGATGGCTTATCATTGTGGGAGCCAATAAAACATCGTCGGTGCCTGGAACGGGATAAGGCGAAGACATGCACGCCGGAGAATCTTACCCAGCTTCAGGGCTCTCCTTGGAGATAACACCCCTAATGCTACTCTGTGGGGTCTCCGCATGATCACTAGCTTGATGGGTAGCTACAGAATGCTCCTTGAGCTGTTCGGTGAAAGGATGAAGGAGGGCAAGGCCAGCCCGCTCCTCTTCTCCTTCTGGTGTCTAAAACTATCGAAAAGAGAGAGCCCTTTTGCATGGGTGCCCCAGGGGGTTTATATAGGCCTGCCCCCAGGGGTACAATGGTAATCCGGCTGGGCGCGGGCCCCCGCCGTCTGCGTCTACGCTGGCCGGCCTCTCCGCCGACCGATGGGCCCGCCGCCTGGTAGGCCCCGCCGGCTGCCGGCCTTCTGGTCGACAGGTTGGCCCCACCGCTCGGGAGTCTTGTCGGAGGCTGGTTACTGTTGCCTTGCCTCTGGTGACGATGGCTTTGTTGTGGTAAGCATGGCTGCAGTGCCGCCGCGAGGCGGCTCATCGTTGTAGCCTTACCTTCTCTTGTCTCCTTAACGAAGCACCTCCTTGGAGGGAGAGAGCTGGCCGGCTATTGGAAGCCGGCCATACCCTTGGCCGACTGTGGGAAGCCTGGCCGCCTTTGGGATCTCCCTGACTCAGGGGGCCCGCCACCCACGGGTCGTGCTGACCGCTCGCCGTGGGTGACATCATGGTCATCGTGGCAACAGTGCCGCGCCGGACGGGTGATGGCCGCCCCGTACGGTGCACTTTGGCCATGCATGCGCCGGGATTCGGGGGTGGCATGCTTTACTGTAGCCACTCCCCGTCTTCTCGCCGTTATGTGGGCGCAGACTCTGAGGGCAAGATCTTAGCCGCCTGCTGAGGGGCCAGCTCCTGGGAGTCGGCCTTTTCATGGTCTTGTTTCTCAAGGATTTCAGGGCTGGGACGCCTTTGCGCAGCCGGCTTGAGAGGTAGCCGGCTGGGGGAAGGCGGCCGCATGTCTTGGACGCTTGGAGGCTTGATCGGCCTATAATTTTTCTAAAGTACCAGGGGAAGCCGGCTAGGCTACCCGTGGTCATTTACTTCGACAGTAGTCCCCGAAGCTGGTTGGGCTCCGAGGCAGAAAAAAGACGAGGAGCTCAGTCAGCTTCCTATCTTGAGGAGCCAGGAAGTAGGAGCCGGTTTCGACTAGGCGCGTCGTCTCCTAGAGATCTCGAAGCTTGAAGGCGGGTCCCAGTCGGCGTGCGAGTCCGGCTGCGAGCTGACCGTTCGTCGCCTACGCGCCACGTGGCATCCTTCGGCTGGAGGGCCTGCCAGCCCATGCGCACGATAGGACGCCGCCGAAGTCTGGGGCCCGCAACTACAGGGCCTCGGCCCATACGTGGATCTTCTGCGGCCCGGACGGACCGC